>NC_133520.1:37172500-37240000 GCF_049354715.1 Callithrix jacchus | reverse complement strand
CTATCTATCTATATTGAAAAACACACACACACACACACACACGGGGGGGGCTTTGAGAATAGAAAATACACTTTAAGGTTGTCATACCTATCTATTTATATTGAAACACACACACACACACACACGGGGGGGGGGCTTTGAGAATAGAAAATACACTTTAAGGTTGTCATACCTATCTATCTATATTGAAACACACACACACACACACACACACACACACGGGGGGGGCTTTGAGAATAGAAAATACACTTTAAGGTTGTCATACCTATCTATCTATATTGAAACACACACACACACACACACACACACACACATGGGGGGTAGGGCTTTGAGAATAGAAAATACACTTTGTTTCCAAATGACCATGAAACATCAAAAAAAATTTGACTATATTGATAAAACAGCAAAGCTCAGTAAATGTTTTGAAATGTTGATCTATTATGGCAGGATTTTCTGACCATAGTACAATACAACTGAAATAAATAACAAAAGACAGAAGACAGAAATACTTAACTTCTTGGAAAAAATTCTTGTCTGCTCTGAAATATGGAGGGATTTTCAACTCTGTGATTAAGAATGCATTGAAAACAGTGATAGTGAGAATGTTATGAGCAAAATCTATGATGTATGACCAAGTATAACTCAAGGAAACTTCCCAGTCTTAAACATTTCATTACTTAAATGAAGAAGATTAAACATAAATTTCCTATTCATTTATCTTCAAACGACTTGCTAAAAAAAGATTAGAATCAAAGGAGGTGAGAATTTTAAAATAATGAGGAGAAAATATAATAAGTTAGAAACGTGTATAAAATTGTTAAAAAAATTCAGTTCTTGTGTGTGTGTCTGGCAGGGGTAGGAAGGGTAGAAATACATATAGAAAACAAAATCATTAAAATAGACTGTTAACCTCAATTTTAAAAAGAGAAAAGAAATCTATAAAAGTTTAAGAATGATACATGGAAAGTAGCCATAATACAGTGGAAATTAAAATAATTACAGAGAGCCATTTATGTAACTATGTCAATGATTTTTAAGATCTAGATAAAATGGATTTAAGAAAATGAATTTACCAAATTAGGCTCAAGTAGAGATTTGTAGTGTAATCATCCGCTGGCCTCCCGTGGAGGGTTTAAATCAGGCTGCTCTTGAGCTGGGAAGCTGGCTTTTAGTGGCCAGTATCTGGTGTTTCTCTTCATCATTTCCAGGTTCAATGGGCATGACAGCTCCCTTTCTTGATGGTCATATTTTAGAACAATATCTTTGACAGATGCTGGGCCCTGTGTAAACCCCCATGAGGTGATGAGTATGGGGTAAACTATCCTTTGCTTTATAGCCTGGTCACTTCACAAGACCATGAGAGCATGTATGAAACTACCAGATTTTATTATACATTTGGGGTAACTAAAGGGAATTCCAATTTTGAAAAGAAAAATTTTAATCTATATGCTAATAGGACTTCTCCCATACTCCAAGAGACAGCACTAAGGAGTTAAAAAAAAATTTTTTTTTTCTTGAGGCAGAGTCTCACTCTGTCACCCAAGCCCGAGTGCAGTGGCATTATCTCACCTCACCGCAACCTCTGCCTCCCAGGTGCCTCAGCCTCCTAAGTAGCTGGGACTACAGGCATGTGCCACCAAGTCTGGCTAATTTGTTTGTATTTTTATTAGAGATGGGGTTTTGCTATGTTGACCAGGCTGGTCTCGAACTCCTGACCTTAAGTGATCTACCTACCTTGGACTCCCAAAGTGCTGGGGTTACAGGCATGAGCCGCCACGAAGTTAATCACTTTATGGGGGTCCCCTCACTGGGAGTTCTAATCCCACTCCTCTTTACACTCTTCTGGGTGACTCCTACCTTTCTTGTGAGAAATGGCAACCTCATTCATAAGAGTTGTTCTTGCCTTAGAATCCTTCCCCATACCCTGACAATGTTTCTTCAGCACTGCATTCCTCAAGTCTAAGTTATTCATTCTGGAATAATGCCACAGATACTCCTAATAGGATAGTTCACAGTGGCCTTGGCACTGCAAGTTTTGCAGAGCAGCTCAGGGTAGGCATACTTACGTCTGTTCCCATTCAAGTTCAAGTTCTCCTTATCAGGTGACTTGCAGACTCTCCTCCTTTCTTCCAAGTGCCTAGCTGGTAACTCTTTACTTGGATGTCCACATAAACATCCCAAGGACAAATATTAATTCTCAGAGATGATACAGTCTAAACGCACCAGGAGGAAGGTAAGTATTTCCATGACTCCTACTTTGCAAGGTTGCTGCTCTGTCGTAGAGTTATGACTGTACATTTGTGGCGGGACAGGGTTCTTAGTCCTCCTCTTATTTTTGCTTGCTTTGTATCAGCATTGTTGGTAGAGTCTTTTCGCATGATGAAACCTCAAATTTATGCTGTACGAGACATTTGATATTAGAAAGAGATTTATTTGTTGTTTAGATTCTAAGAATCTGTAACCATAAGGCACAAATAAGTGTGGATTCATTCTTGTGGGTTCAGCATTGAGCAAGGGACAAGTTACTTTTTGTCATCGGCTCCTAAGAAAGGTGGTCTCACTGCCTGTGACATTGAAGGGCCTTGGCAGGCTGCAGCCTCAGGCTTGGGGGTGAAGGTGGGGTAGGTATAGAGGTAGGAGTATATGTATATTAGGGAACAGATAGCAAAGGAAAGAGTAATGTAGAACAGAAAAAGGAAGGCCTCCCGGGCACCCATCTCCGTTCGGACAGAAAGGACAAACCACAAGTTAACCTGCAGAGAGCTTTCGTTTCTCTCCTTTATCCTTCATTTCAGGTTCTGCCCCCTTGAGTCCTGCCAGAATATGAAATAAGACTGTTCCTGGTTTAAATATCATAATTACTTGTCTTCTACTCAGAAAGTGTTCTTTTCTAAATAAAAAATTACTGCTTTTTAGAGCTCAGCCGAAGCACCACTCCCCTCTCCCCAGTATATGTGTGTTTTCCAATAAGTAGGACTCTGAGAACTCCTAGTTTGTGACTAAAAATCCAAATTCTTTCTTTTTGTTTTTTTCTTTTGTGAGATGGAATCTTGCTCTGTTGCCCAGGTTGGAGTACAGTGGCGTGATCTCGGCTCACTGCAGCTTCCGCCTCCCAGGTTCAAGTGATTCTCCTACCTCAGCCTCCCGAGTAGCTGGGATTACAGGCATGTGCCACCATGCCTGGCTAATTTTTGTATTTTTAAAATTTAAGATGAGGTTTTGCCATGTTGGTCAGGCTGGTGTCAAACTTCTGACCTCAAGTGATCCACTTGCCTTGGCCTCCCAAAGTGCTGGGATTACAGGTGTGGGCCAGTCACGGTGGCCCACACATGTAATGTGTGGCTCACACAGCCAGGGTGGCCCACATTCTTTATTTAAAAGCTATTCTTATGTAAATTACTGAATTACCAAAAATCATCCTTCAACAAAAATAAAAAATATGAGGTTTCATCCTTCAACAAAAATAAAAAATATGAGGTTTCTGTTGATTAAAATATGCTTCTACTTACTTTTTGTATGTAATGTTTTTTCACATAGATTAGGCAGTCAGAGCCATGACCAGTGTCTTTAGCTCAGAATTCTGAGAGCCTCAACACTAGTAACTGTATTCATTAATAATCTGATATTGGGGATGTTGGCTGTCTAACAAAATAGGTAATTTAATAGTGTGATCCTCGTTCTGAAACTGACAAATTTCCTTCCTGGTTAAATTGTCATCTCTTGGCACAGTCTCAGTTAAACTACTCTAATTATTTCACAAATGCTTCACATTCCAAACTGAGATATCTTCCAGAGACTTTTCTATACATTTGATATATTTCTGCACAAACCTTTACGATGTGTTTTATACCCAGTACAATTTATCATCCATAACAAAGAATATTAAATTAATGCTGCAACACTGAACCAAACCTATCTCACCAAAAGTGCTCACTTATTAAATTACGGTCAGCACTCCCTGCGCACGCCCTCGCTGTCACCTGCAGAGAGCAACTTTAGGGCTTGCTTAAAAAACTAAAGGCAGATGGACAGAGAAATGAGTTGGAAAGCTTTGGATTTTCTTTCATTTTTGCTTTTCAGCTTTATACACACTTTAATATAATATCACTAAAATATTTTTTCAATAGAAAAATAATCATCTTAATCTTACTACCCAAAGGCAAATTAGTTGGATATTTTTCACACTACCTTCTAGTTTTTGATCATATGTATATATTTTTTTGCACATATTTTGAGCATAGTGAACCTATATTTTTGTAGTATGTAATCATATGAATTATATGTTTGTTTTTTCACTTGATACTATATTATACATGTTTTTGCTTTTACATTTTTTTCTTTTTTTTAAGATTTTTGCATTGTCATGGTCTTTCATAATATTAGTGTACCACAATGTGTTTAGTAATTTCCTTATTATTAAACAGTAGCCATGTGACGTAGCATTGCTCAGGATAATCATTAGTCACTGGCAAATACAATGCAAATACAACTTAATACACATAATGCAATTAATATGTTATAATAATTTTCCATAATTATAGTAATTCAGAGCTGTGATTGTTTAACTTCGTAACAAGATTACTTTATCTGTCGCATCTGTCATCTGTACTTCCAGACTATGGTTCACTCTGAAGCTGCCCTGAGTGACAGCCTGAGGCTAGATGGGCAGGACACCAGAAGTCAGACTGCCTGGGTGTGAAGCCTGGCTTTACCCCTTACTATCCGTTTGAGCTTAGAGTGAGTGAACACTATTTGAGGTCTTTGCATCTCAGTTCCTTCCTCTGGAAAATGGCTATCACCGATAATACCTACTTTACAGAATGTTCTAGGATTATAAGGTATATCACTTGTAAAGCACTAAGAAATGTGAGCTATCACTGTTAGCAACATCTGCAATTTGGAACATCTGTCTTGTGATTTATTTATGGTTATGATGAAATGGACTTGCAGATCTGTAGTTGTGTGAAAATGGAGGAGTACTTTCAGTGAATCAGTGCATTTTGCCTGATCTAATCTTGTAAGTTTTAAAACTCACTTAACTAAGTTCTTTTAAGAATGTGTCTTACAGTATTCCCAATGGAAGAAAAACATTTGAAGTGGTTTGTAGTGTTTCTCACTGTGTCTTATATAGGTCATTTAAATTCTATTTTAAGTTAGACCAAAACAAATGTGTTCTTACATAATAATGGGAATCATAATAGCACCTGTCTCACAGGGAGTAATGGAAATCATAATAGCACCTGACTCACAGGGCTGTTTTGAGGATTTAAATTAGTTAATATTCATACAGTAGAATAGGTCGTAAATATAGTAAATACTATGGAAGCATTTGCTAATGAAATAAAGTGAAACCATTCCAAAGTTGTGGTGAAACTCTTTGTAGTTTGCATGATATAATTAGGAATTTTATTCCTGTGGAAATTATATGGAGGAGTTTAATTTTATTTAATTATATGGAGATTTTTGTCATTTCTAATTTTTAGCTTTTACAGATAATGCTGCCAATGGGCGTCTACATGCATGCATATCTTTGTTTTCCTTCTTTTAAAATACTTTCTTTAGGATAAAACCTTGGAGTGGGTTTGCTGGAGAAGTTTAGTGAAGAAGTTGGTTAGTTCTGACAGCAAAGATTTCCAGGAAGTGGGTAGGAAGGAATCAAACTGGGCTTTAGCAAGGTCAGGAGAGCTGGGAGGCTCTCTCACAAACTTGAGAGCTCATTGGATTTGTGTATTTGCAGGCAGCAAAAACAGGGTGGTGTGGGGCAACAGGCAATAGCTGGAATTCACTCAGATGACATTTAGATTCATTTATCCTTCTCTTGAAATGCAAGCTTGTTTTGTCCCTGTGGGTCTCCGTTTCTTCTAAAGTCTTTCCCAGGATTAGGGTCTACAAGCTCTTTATTTCTTAAATATTAAATACCTTCTAAATGTCTAAAATAAAACTCAATACTAGAGATGCAACAATGAGGAAAAAATAGTATCTTCCCTTAGACATACAAGACAATTTTAAGGTAAATTTAAAAAGTGTGATAAACTCAAGTGATAAATACAGAAAACTGTAGAGGCATGGGGTAGCGGTGGGAGCTCACCCTCCCCAGCCTTGAGAGGTGGGCCTGGTGGAAGGGAAGGAAGTTTTCCTGGAGGAGGTAATGGTTGGGCTTAGCCTTCAAGGAGGCCCAGGAATTAACCGGGCAATGGGGAGAGTGACGAGCGCTCAGGGCAGAGGAAATGGCATGGCCAGCACACAGTGGGATCGTCAGGGTGCTTCAGAGGACCGGCGGTTCTTTGTCCTTGGGGAATCAAAAGTAAGGCAGGTGGCCCAAGATGTGGCTGGAGAGGCAGCCAAGGTCTTTGTACGTCACTTTAAAATGTTTGGGTTTTCGACAGATCATTTTGCCCAAGAGTAGCTTTGGAAACGCACCAGCTTCCGCTCAAGGCCAAGAATCTGTCCTGATTTCCCCATACCTTGACAGTGCTTTCCCCGCATGGCTCAGAGCACCTTGTTTTTGAGGGTGACCACTAGCTGTCGCTATTGAACAGGCCTAGCTCCCCAAACGTAGGCCCCAGCAGTCCGGAGGTGTTACCGGATGCTGGAGTCCAACCCCTCCCCTAGGTCAGTTCAGGTCCCTAAGCAGTGACTCACCTGTAGGCACTCTGGTGCGCAGGTGGTGGTCGCCCTGGGGTAGAACCTGCTGTGCACTGGGCAAGGAGATTGTGTAAAGCGTGCTACACCACCACATGCAGCCACGGGGTGGCGCTGCTTCCCTGACGGATCAAAGGGATGTCAGCGAAGAGGCAAAGTCTTTCCTCAGGACGGCCTTGCTCTTTTGTGGTCCACAGTACTGTTCAAGCGTGAGGGAGCCCCCGACACACAACACCCTGCGGTCCCCGGGCAGCCAGTTGCTCAGCAGAGAGATGCTCGAACGCTGCCATTTCTTGTGTTCCTTGGGCCTCAGCCCCTCATGGTTAGGGGTCTTTGGGCCAGTCCCCAGTTTCCACCCTCTGATTCCAGGTTCTGCAGTGTACCGATGTGTCCTCTCCTAGGGCTTTTGCTCTCTGTCATCCTTCCCAGAAAGCCTCCTCAACTCAGCTAGTGCTCATCTGGTACTTTTCCATTTTTAAATAATTGATTTTTTTGATATACCGTCATATATAACATAATGATGTTTTGGTCAGCAAGGGACCATATATACGATGGTGGTCCTGTAAGATGATAATACTGCATGTTTACTGTACCTTTTCTATGCTTAGATGTGTTTAGATACACAAATATTTACCACTGTGTTAAATTGCCTGTAGCATTCAGTACGGTAACATGCTGCACAGGTTTATAGCCTAGGAGCGGTAGGCACACCATCCGGCCTAGGTATGTAGCAGGCTCTACCAGCTAGGTGTGTGTAAATACATTCAATGATGTTGGAACAATGATGAAATCACCTGTGACGCATTTCTCAGGACTTATCCCTGTTGTTAAGCCATGCATAACTGTACATTTACATAGTGAAGTAATTGCCACAGTCAAGCAAGTTAACATATTTATTATCTCACATAGTTACCTTTTTAAATTGCGGTAAAAGTATGTAAAATCTACTCTGTTATTTCCAGTATATGATGCAATACTATTAACTATAGTCCTGGTGATGTTTCAGGAGTTAAAGATAGGCCATTCTGGCATAGTGACTCTTTAAGTTAAAGGCACTTGAAAAACAGCAAGTGCAGGAAGATCACTCTGACCTTTGAGCTGTTTCTTAAAAGCAAATGACGTTCTCATGGGAAAGACATCCTCCCCCTACTAGGAAAAAAAAGGAACAGTCTTATCATCGAGGATGAGAAGCTGAGGCCAAGAGAAATCTGTACAAATAAACCTCATTAAACTAACCCTTAACTTCCTAGTTGCATCTCTACCCAATTAAATGCCCCAGCCCCGGCCACTTGCCTTATCACATTTCAGTGTGCAATTTTTGGCAAATTCAGCATACTGAATTTACAACGGACTCTAACTGCGTCTTCAGGTCTTTATTATTTTTTTATGAGGTTCTCCTGTGCCACGTAAAATTTCTGTTAAATAGATTTGTTTGCTTGTCTTCTGTTAATCTGTCTTATGTCAGTTTAATTCTTGGGCTCAGCTAGGACCCTCTGAGGATGAAGGTGGAGTTTTGCTGCCCCTATATTGTACGGTAGATCTCTAGGCTCATTTATTTTTCCTAACTGAAACTTTGTATCCTTTGACCTTTATCCCCCATCCCTCTACCCCCACCACCTTTCTGCTCTCTGTTTCTATATATTCAAGTTTTTCTTTCTTTCTTTTTTTAAGTGAGATAATGCAGTATTTTTCTTTCTGTATCTGACTTATGGGAGCTTGTCTTAAGCCAAGAGAAGGTTTGTCCCATAATTTAGGTCCCAAAGGACTAGTTAAAGGCACAACATATGCTGACTGCTTTCTCTAATAAAACTTTAGAGCCATGGACTCCAAAAGGGATGTGCAGGAGAACTACTAGGATGGGCAGAAAATATTGGCATTTCTATTAATTTAATTTTAAAAACATTTTATTTTACCTAACATGTACACATAGTTATATAGTTTTAATTAGTGAAATGTTCATGTTTTAGGTTCCAAGAACGTGGCCAAACTTGAGCTCTAGAGAGAAGCAAAATTCACCGCCTGGCTCTAGAAAGGAGAATTTGGTAGAAGAGGGTTTCTTCCCCTTGGGTAGTTTTCCGCATGTGGAAAAGAATGGAGCTTGAAATGGTTCTGTGATGGTAATTCTACTTAAGAACTTAGGAGACTATCATTTTCTTAAATTAATAGGCCAGTTTCTTGATTGAAGAATTATACTTTTAATTTTCCTGGCTGCCTTCCTAGGAACAAGTATATATTTTTAGTACAGCCAACTTTTCTTGTCTTCTGCTGGGTTTTGAGTTTTTTTGATCTTGCTCCTCTAGCTCTTTCAATTTTGATGATAGGGTGTCAATTTTGGATCTCTCCATTCTCCTCATATGGGCACTTATTGCTATATACTTTCCTCTAGAGACTGCTTTAAATGTGTCCCAGAGGTTCTGGCACGTTGTGTCTTCGTTCTCATTGGTTTCAAAGAACTTCTTTATTTCTGCTTTCATTTCGTTGTTTACCCAGTCAACATTCAAGAGCCAGTTGTTCAGTTTCCATGAAGCTGTGTGTTTCTGGGTCGGTTTCTGAATTCTGAGTTCTAACTTGATTGCACTATGGTCTGAGAGGCTGTTTGTTATGATTTCTGTTGTTTTGCATTTGTTGAGCAGTGCTTTACTTCCAATTATGTGGTCAATTTTAGAGTAGGTGTGATGTGGTGCTGAGAAGAATGTGTATTCTGTGGATTTGGGGTGGAGAGTTCTGTAAATGTCCACCAGGTTTGCTTGCTCCAGGTCTGAGTTCAAGCCCTGGGTATCCTTGTTGATTTTCTGTCTGGTTGATCTGTCTAGTATTGACAGTGGAGTGTTAAAGTCTCCCACTATTATTGTGTGGGAGTCTAAGTCCTTTTGTAAGTCATTAAGAACTTGCCTTATGTATCTGGGTGCTCCTGTGTTGGGTCCATATATGTTTAGGATCGTTAGCTCTTCTTGTTGTATCGATCCTTTTACCATTATGTAATGGCCTTCTTTGTCTCTTTTGATCTTTGTTGCTTTAAAGTCTATTTTATCAGAGATGAGAATTGCAACTCCTGCTTTTTTTTGCTTTCCATTAGCTTGGTAAATCTTCCTCCATCCCTTTATTTTGAGCCTTTGTGTATCCTTGCATGTGAGATGGGTTTCCTGTATACAGCACACTGATGGGTTTTGGATTTTTATCCAATTTTCCAGTCTGTGTCTTTTGATTGGTGCATTTAGTCCATTTACATTTAGGGTTAATATTGTTATGTGTGAATTGGATACTGCCATTTTGATGCTAAGTGGCTGTTTTGCCTGTTGGTTGTTGTAGATTCTTCATTATGTTGAAGCTCTTTAGCATTCAGTGTGATTTTGAAATGGCTGGTACTGGTTGATCCTTTCTATGTGTAGTGCTTCTTTTAGGAGCTCTTGTAAAGCAGGCCTGGTGGTGACAAAATCTCTGAGTACTTGCTTGTTCACAAAGGATTTTATTCTTCCTTCACTTCTGAAGCTCAGTTTGGCTGGATATGAAATTCTGGGTTGAAAGTTCTTTTCTTTAAGAATGTTGAATATTGGCCCCCACTCTCTTCTGGCTTGTAGTGTTTCTGCCAAGAGATCTGCTGTGAGTCTGATGGGCTTCCCTTTGTGGGTGACCTGACCTTTCTCTCTGGCTGCCCTTAGTATTCTCTCCTTTATTTCAACCCTGTTGAATCTGACGATTATGTGCCTTGGGGTTGCTCTTCTTGCGGAATATCTTTGTGGTGTTCTCTGTATTTCCTGCAATTGAGTGTTGGCTTGTCTTGCTAGGTGGGGGAAATTTTCCTGGATGATGTCCTGAAGAGTATTTTCCAGCTTGGATTCATTCTCTTCGTCCCCTTCTGGTACACCTATCAAACGTAGGTTAGGTCTTTTCACATAGTCCCACATTTCTTGGAGACTTTGTTCATTCCTTTTTGCACTTTTTTCTCTGATCTTGGTTTCTCGTTTTATTTCATTGAGTTGGTCTTCGACTTCAGATATTCTTTCTTCTGCTTGGTCAATTCGGCTATTGAAACTTGTGTTTGCTTCGCGAAGTTCTCGTATTGTGTTTTTCAGCTCCTTTAATTCATTCATATTCCTCTCTAAGGTATCCATTCTTGTTATCATTTCCTCGAATCTTTTTTCAAATCTTTTTTCAAGGTTCTTAGTTTCTTTGCATTGATTTAATACATGATCTTTTAGCTCACAAAAGTTTCTCATTATCCATCTTCTGAAGTCTAATTCTGTCATTTCGTCACAGTCATTCTCCGTCCAGCTTTGCTCCCTTGCTGGTGAGGAGTTTTGGTCCTTTCTAGGAGGCGAGGTGCTCTGGTTTCGGGTGTTTTCCTCCTTTTTGTGCTGGTTTCTTCCCATCTTTGTGGATTTGTCCGCTGGTCGTCTGCGTAGTTGCTGACTTTTCGTTTAGGTCTCGTTTGCAGATTCAACGAGAAGAGCTCCAATCCTGGGTTGTTCTCACAGCGCCATCTTGAGTCCTGTACAGCCAACTTTTATTGTTTCATCACCTCTAAGTTAAACCATATTTGCATTATAATAGTTCATAGTGTTTCACAGTAAAATAGTGTGTCATTTTCTACCATAAAGGAGGCAGACTCTAAAACAAAACAAAGCATGCTTTTAGAAATCATTCAAGCTGCTAAGAGCAGACGTACAGAACCATAAATATATTTGTCAACCCTTGGAGCCTACTAATAACAGGTATATATTAGCTGGATATATGGTAACTGCAGGGGAGTGCTCAAAAGAGGCAGGCCTTATGCTTGGGAGGTATAGCTATCTTTCACATTGAGAATCAGCTGGTCCTGTTTTGCCCCATTGTTTATGGTGCATTTGTGTCTTCTCAAAGAGGAACCTGGTTCACAGGCCACAATGAGAGCAGGCTGTGCCCTGACCTGCCCATTCCCACTTTTGACATCAGTCTGGCAGCGAACATGCCTGTAGATAAGTGTTGTGAAAAGTATAGTGGAAGTCTCTATTGCAGTGGTCATAGACAATGGGATTGACAACTAAAAATTTGCATGTGACAGGAGAATGGTCATCTTCCTTGCCAACTTGGGCATCTCTTTAGACTGAGCTGGCTGAAAGAGAGTGATGACAGTCCATGGTGCACACTGGTAGTGAGCACAGAGCAAACATCACCACCATCACAGCCAGCAACTTGGCCGTGTGGCTCTCCTGCTAGAGGGTGGTCCTGGAGTGGTCCATCAGCTCCGTGTACTAAAGCTGCCTGCAGATCACTGGGAAGATCTCAGTGGAGATCAGCCACGTTATGAGCAGTGGGGGCAGAACATACCCCCCAAAACTCATGGTATATACCATGAAATATACAATGTAACTCATGGGGACCACATTCTAAAAGAGACACTTCACAAGGTAGCAGCTTTTATTCGTGGTTCCATCCTAGGCCTCCATGCAGTTGTTAGAGACACTGTCTTTACTGTCGTACTCCGGGAATGGGGTCAGTTTAATGTCAAAGGCAAGGACCCAGAGGACATCAATAACCCCTCCTGCTCGGGTCCCAGTGACTAAACTTTTATGCCTGAGCCAGCTGTGGCTGGCCAGGTACCTGTTGAGATGGCCACGGCCAGGAGGCTGAAGATGGAGCTCTGTGTGAGCACAAGCATGAAGCAGATGAGGAAGAGGCGGCTGTGAAAGTCAGAGCAGAACTCAGGCTGATGGTGATGGCAAGGGGGAAGGTGAACAGCCCCACGGCCATGTCAGGGACACCAGGGAGCAGTTGGTGGATGTCTGCAGTGCACTTGGCGTGCTAGCCCTAACACCATGAACGGGCGCACCCTGCACCTCCAGCAGCATGGCCTGGCCAGCCAGGCTCCAGGCCTCATCTACTGGGCCCATGGCCCATCTACCAGGGCCTCATCTACCATAAGCCTCACATGGGGCAGTTGTGTGTGCCCACACTACACCTCTGTCAGCCACATCTCTCTATTTATTTTTCACTTGTCCTTTCAAGATTTCAATTTCTGCGTATGTTTTATGTTAGCAAATATTATATGCATTTATTAAATAGTAACTATCTGTTAGAAGCACACATGCTGAACCATTTTTCTTCCATCTTGGGGATCTTTTGAGCTCCCCAAGTGTGATCATGTTTTAATAATGAAGTATATGATCAAAAGCTTTGGAGAACGCTGCTCTAGAGAGTCTTTGATCCAATCCTTTGAAGTTTGCTGTGGACTGTGCTCTGGAGTGGGTCTCATATGCTGGGCCAGAATGGTCCAGCCGAGGAGAAAGGTCCTGTCAGTATGGAGAACAGTAGCACAGAAGCTCTGGAGAGGGACTTGGTGGTGAGGGGGGACTTAACTGTCCTTGAGAAGGAGATCTCTGGAAGAGCAGCAGGGATGTCTGTCCCCTGTGTTCCTCCTCTGAGGTCACCTCCTCTGGGCTCCCTCCTATTGCTATCTAGGCCTTTTCGTGACATTCTTTACTGAAGAAAGGGATCACAATTCCTCAAAGGGAAATTTGCAGATGTGAGAGGCCCAGGATTTCCTCCAGCGTGGGCAGAGCTATGCCAAAGCAGGATGTTGCAAATGGTCAGTGTGAATGGATGCTGTCAGCGTGGTTAGGAGGATGACATCTTAGGACCTGTGTCCTTCAGCTCTCCCTGCTTCTCTGGTGATTTAATCTTACGACACACCCTATTGGTTGCCGAATAGAACCACAGTTTTGTTTGGCGTAGCCATGTGTCCAGTTGAAATCTCCGTTTTTCAGCCTCCCCTGAAGGGAAGAGTGGCCACATGCCATGGCTGTGGTTCATGAGATGTAAGCTGCAGTCTTTGGATGGGGCTTCCCAGTATGCTCATTATCAGGGGCCAGAGTCAGCTGATGCGCATCCTCTACCCTTCACCTTCCTCCTTCTCTTGCTGGAAACACTGAGTGATGCTGAGGGTGGAGCTACTGTCTTGTGACCACCCAGCAATAAGGAGAAGCAGGGAGAACTGAGTGGAAAGAAAGAGCCCAGGTCCCTGCAGGTCGTGGTCAGCTCCACCCAGACTTTTTGTTAGGAGAGGAAAATAAATCTCTTCCTGATTCAGCCACTGTCAGACAGTTGGGTTTTCTGTTACTGCCAGGGGAATGCAGCGCTAACAAACTTGAAAGTCATGACTGCAGGGCTTCCTGACACTTCGGTGGAGGCTGTTGACTTCATGCAGGATGCTGATGCCCTTAGAATGGAAGTGTGAGCATCCCATGTGTTCAGGAGGCCTTGCTGCATCTCCTTCCCTGGGAGTGGTGTTATAGAATGTAGATGTCTTGTTGCTGCTAGTCAGCTTGACCATGCTTACTAACCGGAAAAAAAAAAGCCAATTTGACTCATGTTATCAGAGTCTGATTTTAAGTCCTGGAGGAGGAGAGAGTGAACTGTCTCCTTAAGAGTAATGAATTCTGTGAGGAAGGTGGAAAGTGAAAGTCATGAGGATGTGCTGGAGCCAGGAACAGGCTGAGAGAGCTGGGGGTGCCCGTCTCTTCCCAGTCCTCACGCAGTGATGTCCTGTTGGTGACTCTCAGTTGGCCACAGTGAGTCTATACCATAGATACAGGCAAATGCTACAAATCAGAAAATTAAGGCTTTGTTTCTTCTTTTTCTGAAGAGTTAGCTGTTAAACATTTACCAGCACAACCCTGGAAAAGACCAAAAGTTTAGTTTAATATTAACTCATAGATAACGGCTATTAGTTTTCATATCATCTGCTCCCCTATGCCATGAAGGAGTAAATAAGCCCTAAGTTAGCAGAATCAGAGAAAGGCCGCTTTATCCTGAACACAGGCAGAAACCTATGGTATCTTAGGGCCCAAGGAGAACTCTTTATTTTTGTATGTTTTTCCTTTTTTTTTTTCAGAACATTTGAGTTCAAAAGAGAACTCTTAAATGTTCAGACTGATGCAAAAAACTAATTTTAACTTGACTTTGGCTATCAATTTGTCATCTGACCGTGTTTCTGTCTCCACACTCATTTCCTCACCTCCTTTTTTTTTTTGAGGTGGAGTTTTGTTCTTGTTACCCAGGCTGGAGTGCAATGGCGCAGTCTCGGCTCACTGCAACCTCCGCCTCCTGGGTTCAGGCAATTCTCCTGCCTCAGCCTCCTAAGTAGCTGGGATTACAGGCACGCGCCACCATGCCCAGCTAATTTTTTGTATTTTTAGTAGAGACGGGGTTTCACCATGTTGACCAGGATGGTCTCGATCTCTCGACCTCGTGATCCACCTGCCTCGGCCTCCCAAAGTGCTGGTATTACAGGCATGAGCCACCGTGCCCGGCCCAATTCCTCACCTCCTAATCAGCCTTCCCATGTCCTCTTGACAATCTGCAGGGCCTTGGCTCCTGCAAACCTGGCTTCTTGCTGTGCTTATATCACCCTCAAAAGCTCTCGATTCTGGGCCTGGCACAGCAGTTTATCAATTTCATCTTGATACCTCCTGATCTTATATGGCTCACATGTATATGCCAGGCATGCCCCTAGGTGCTGGGGGCACACTGAACTAAACAGACAAAACTCTTGCTCTCATGAAACCAACATTCTAGCAGGGGGACTGTGGCACAGATGGTACTTTCTAAAGATGGCCACAGCAATCTGTAACCCATCCATCCCACATGCTCTTCTTACAATGTGACAATGACACTCCTCTGTCAACAGGTGGGGTCCATATTCCCTTTTCTTGAAATGAGGTGCATCTTCAGAACTGCTTTGATCAGAAGTATATGGTCAGTTATAAGAGGCAATATAGCTTCTGCCGGGCTCTTTCTCGGGACACTTGCCTTTGGAGATCTCAGGTCCTCCACGCAGTCTGGCAAGCCTGAAGCTGCCACTCCAAGTGACCATGTGGAGAGAGAGAGAGACTTCCACTGTGCCCTCCTTGCTCCAGGTGCTGAAAGTGCCAGGCATCTAAGGTGCACTACTTGTTGTAGAGTCCAGCTGTTCCTGTCTTCCCAGGGTAGGCACAATCACTCTTTTAGGTGATTCTAGCTCCTGATCTTTGAGCCACCCAGTCTTGCCAAGTGGAGCAGAAATTATCCCTGCTGAGCCTTGCTTAGACTACAGATTTGGGAGTGAAGCGAATGTTGTTTTATGTTTTAAGCCACTGAGTTTTGGGATGATTTGTTATGTCACCATAGTAACTGGGGCGAGGACAGATAAAAAAGATAAATGAGCAACAATATGGATAATAGTAATAAGGAGAAAAAAAAGCCAGAAGGCAGACATAATATTTCAGGGCAGGGTGAGCATAGTGGCTCACACCTGTAATCCCAGCATTTTGGGAAGCGAAGGCAAGTAGATTGCTTGACTTTAGGAGTTTGAGACCAATCTGGGCAACATGGCAAAAAAATACAAAAATTAGCTGAGTATGATGGCACATGCCTGTGGTCCCATGTCTCTGGAGGCTGAGGTGGGAGGATTGCTTGAGCTCAGGAGGTAGAGGTTACAGTGAGCTGTGATTGCATCATGGCACTCTAGCCTGGGCAACAGAGTGAGACCCTGTCTCAAAAAAACAAAATAAAAAGGACATTTCAGGGTGGGTTTGAAATTTTATTTAAGGGTGGCTAAGGAATGCGTCATTGAAAAGGCAACTTAAACATTTTTTTTTTAATTTCCATAGGTTATTGGGGAACAGGTGGTGTTTGGTTACATGAGTAAGTTCTTTAGCGGTGATTTGTGAGATTTCGGTGCACCCAATCAGCTGAGCAGTATACATTGCACCCAATTTGTAGTCTTTTATCCCTCAGCCCCTTCCCACCCTGTCCCTTAAGTGCCCAAAGTCCATTGTGTCATTCTATGAGCAGCCTTCGCATCCTCATAGCTTAGCTCCCACTTATGAGCGAACATATGATATTTAGTTTTCCATTCCTGATTTACTTCAATTTAGAATAATAGTCTCCAATCTCAACCAGGTTTCTGTGAATGCCATTAATTCATTCCTTTTGGAGGATGAGTAGTATTCTGTTGTATATATATATATATATATATATATATATATATATATATACCACAGTTTCTTTATCCACTGGTTGACTGATTGGCATTTGGGTTGGTTCCATATTCTTGCAATTGTGAGTCGTGTTGCTATAAACATGCATGTGCAACTATCATTTTTGTATAATAACTTAGTTTCCTCTGGGTGGATACCCAGTAGCGGAATTGCTGGATCAAATGGTAGTTCTACTTTTAGTTCTTTAAGGAACCTCCACACTGTTTTCCATAGTGGTTGCACCAGCTTACATTCCCACCAGTGGTGTTGAAGTGTTCCCTGTTCACTGCATTCATGCCAACATCTATTATTTTTCGATTTTTTGATTATGGCCATTCTTACAGGAGTAACGTGATGCCACACTGTGGTTTGATTTGCATTTCCCTGATCATTAGAGATGTTGAACATTTTTTCTTTTCTTTCTTTTTTTTTTTTTTTTCTGTGGGAGAGAAAAGAATCTGTTCGTTTGAAGGGGCACAGAGGGGCAGGAGGCTGGATGTGATGCCCCCAGCCTTCCTTAATGCCTGTTCTCAGCTGTCTCCAGCTACTGGGAAGTGCATATGTGGTGTAGACTGTGGCCACCCTGCTCTCTGGGAGATTATAATCTAAAGGATTTAAGGATTAAAATCTCCGAACACCCTGCACTCCGGAGGCATCCAGGCAGGCCTGGCACCATCTCAGCACAGTTCTTTGCTGTCTGGATTCTCCCGCATCCTATCCCTCACTCACTCATTAACTCAGGCCATGTTCTCAAGCACTGGCTCTATGGCAGGCACCGCGCTAGGCCCTGAGGGTGTGGTGGTGAATAAAGCACTGTCTCATTTCTCTTTTTTTTTTTTTTTTTTTTCTTTCTGAGATTACAGGCGCTTGCCACCATGCCCGGCTAAATTTTTTGTATTTTTTAGTAGAGATAGGGTTTCACTATGTTGGCCAGGCTGGTCTTGAACTCCTGAACTTCGTGATCCGCCCGCCTTGGTCTCCCAAAGTTCTGGAATTACAGGTGTGAGCCACTATACCCAGCCAGCACTAACCATTTCTATACCATACTTCATCCTTATAACTGCCCCTCGAGTTTCTTCAGCACCCAGTTCTTTTCTTTTTTTCTTTTTTTCTTTTTAGAGGGAAAAAGAGAAAAACAAGGGGAAAAAAAGAAAAAGAGGGAAAAAGGAATATTACTTCATTCCTAAAATGAGTTTCAATAATGGCCGATCAATATTTTGAGTGTTTAAAGTGGTTAATGCATATTTTATGTGTTTAAAATGAAGACCTCTATTGTGTTTATTTGTTCTGGCTCTGAGTTCAAGTCCTGGATATCGTTATCAATTTTTTGTCTCGTTGAATCTAAATCTCATTATGTGTCTTATGTATCTGGGTGTTAAGATCTCTTATTGTTACATTAATCCTTTTACCCTTGCATCCTTGTAGCTTTGAAATCTATTTTTTTAAGTGTGAGAATTGCAACTCCTGCTTTTTATTTATTTATTTTTGCTCTCCATTTGGTTGGTGAGTTTTTTTCCATCCCCTTGTTTTGAGTCTTTGTATATCTTTAGATATATCGTTAGATTTTGTGGATAATGTATATTTTGTGTGTTTAAAATGGAGAGCTCTATTGACTTTATTTGTTCTGGATCTTAGTTCCAGTCCCGGATATCATTATCAATTTTCTGTCTTGTTGAATCTAAATCTCATTATGGGTCTTATGTATCTGGGTGTTAAGATCTCTTATTATTACATTAATCCTTTTACCCTTGTATCCTTATAGCTTTGAAATCTATTTTATCAAATGTGAAAATTGCAACTCCTGCTTTTTATTTATTTATTTTTGCTCTCCATTTGGTTGGTACGTTTTTTTTTTTTCCAACCCTTTATTTTGAGGCTATGTATATCTTTGGATATACCGTTAGATTTTGTCTGTATCTTTTGATTGGGAGATTTGGACGATTTAAATTTAGGGTTGCTGCCATTTGATATTAACTGGCTATTTTGTCCTTTTGTTGATAAAAATTCTTCTTTATGGTAATGCTCTTTACTTTTTGGTGTATTTTTAGAAAGGGTCATACTGGTTGTTCCTTTCTGTGTATAATGCTTCTTTTAGAAGTTCTTGTAAAGCAGGCCTGGTGGTAATAAAATCTCTGAGTACTTGCTTGTTCCTAAAAGATTTTATTTTTCCTTCAAATGTAAAGCTTAAATTGGCAGGATATGAAATTCTGGGCTGAAAGTTCTGTTGATTAAGTATATTGAATATTGGCCCCCACTCTCTTCTAGCTTGTAGGGTTTCCGTTGAGAGATCTGCTGTAAACCTAATAGGCTTACCTTTATGGGTAACTTGATCTTTCTCTCTGGCTGCCCTTAATATTTTCTCCTTCATTTCGATCTTGGTGAATCTAACGATTATGTGCCTTGGGGTTGGTCTTCTTGAGGAATATCTTTGTGGTGTTCTCTGTATTGCCTGGGGTTGAATAATGTCCTGCTTTGCTAAATTAGGAAAATTTTCCTGAATAATGTCCTGGAGAGTATTTTCCAGCTTGAATTCATTCTCTCCGTCACATTCAGGTACACCAATCAAGCGTATATTAGGTCTTTTCACATAGTCCCATATTGCTTGGAGACTTTGCTCATTCCTTTTTATCCTTTTTTCTCTATTCTTGTCTTGTCGTTTTGTTTCATTAAGTTGGTCTTCGACCTCTGATACCCTTTCTTCTGCTTGATCCATTCGGATGTTTAAGCTTGTACATATTTCACTAAGTACTAAGTTCTTGTGTTGTATTTTTCTTTTTTTTTTTTTTTAATTTTTTATTGGATTATAGGTTTTGGGGTACATGAGCAGAGCATGCAAGACAGTTGCGTAGGTACACACATGGCAGTGTGCTTTGCTTTTCTTCTCCCCTTCACCCACATTTGGCATTTCTCCCCAGGCTATCCCTCCCTCGTGTTGTATTTTTCAACTCCATAAGTTCATTTGTATTCCTCTCTATATTGTCTATTCTTTTCAACATTTCTTCGAACCTTTTTTCCAAGTTCTTAGTTTCTTTACATTGGGTTAGAACAAGTTCCTTTAACTCCCAGAAGTTTCTTATCATCCACCTTTTAAAGCCTACTTCAGATAATGGAGCACAGTCCTTTTCCATCAGGGCTTGTTCCGTTACTGATGAGTCCTTTTCCATCAGGGCTTGTTCGGTTGCTGATGAGTCCTTTTCCATCAGGGCTTGTTCCGTTGCTGATGGGTTCTGATTTTGAGTATACTCGGCCTTCTTAGGCTGTTTTTTTCCCTTCATTGTAGATGAACCGCCTTTCTAATTAGGTTTCTGAGTCGACGTCTGACTTATTGATTCCCAGTGCTGGGATCCGAGCAACCCACTGTGGCAGCCTAAATAGCAGCGATAAGACTGATGGTGCTCTTCTGCCCGGGAAACTCTGGTCTGGCTTCCCTCTTGAGTCCACAACAAGCGGCTCTGACTTCCCGGAGCTCCAAACTCCGGTTAGTAGGGGAAGCAGTCCCGTTGGCTCTGCATGAAGAGCTGCCCTGCCGAGACGCCGGAAAAACCGCTGCAGCGGCCACAAGAGTCGCGCTGGCGACCCATGGGGCTCCTCCACTGGGAATCGGCTAATCGGTGAGTGATGAAAATTCGTCTAAAGATGTGGCGTTGTCTCCTTCTCTGAGCTTTCACTGGGAGCTACAATCCTGTTAGTGGTCGGCCATCTTGGATCGATCTCCAAAGCACTGTCACATTTTTTCTTTTTCTTATTTATTGATTTATTTATTTATTTTGAGACAGAGTTTTGCTCCATTGCCCAGGCTGGAGTGCAGTGGCGCAAACTCAGTTTACTGCAACCTCTGCCTCCCAGGTTTAAGTGATTGTCCTGCCTCAGCCCCCTGAATAGCTGGGATTACAGGCATGCACCACCACGCCTTACTTTTTTTGTATTTTTGGTAGAGATGGGGTTTCACCATGTTTGCCAAGCTGCTGACAAACTCCTGACCTCAGATGATCCACCTGATTCTGCCTCCCAACGTACTGGGATTACAGGCTTGAGCCACTGTGTCCAGCCAATGTTGAGCATTTTTCACGTGTTTATTGGCCATTTGTATATCTTCTTTTTTGAGAATTGTTTATTCATGTCCTTAGCCCATGAAAAGGCAACTTTTTTGAATGAATCTGAAGGAAGTAAGGCAGCTGGGCATGTGCTGTGGAGAAGTGGAAGCATATTTGGCATGGTCTGGAATAGGTAGGAGGCCAAGAAAGACCTCTTAGAGTGCTTGAGGAAGGATGGGAGAAGAGAAGGAGATGCAGTCTTGGAGCCAATGAGGACCCAGATCATGTAAGATTTGTAGGTCACTGTAAGGACTTTGCCTTTACTCAGAATGAAATGGGATAATTATAGGTTTTGATGGAAGTATGACTTGATTCTGTTTTAATTAGATCACATTTGTATGTCAAGTTTGTGAAATTCCGAGTCAAGGGATATGTACCCCTTGCCTTGCTCCCCTTGGTGGTCCAAGATTATGATAACATCATAATCAGGACACTATGATAACATCATTATCTTGGGCCACCAAGGGAAGCAAGGCAAGAGGTACATATCCCTATATTAGGGATACAGGGATTAGGTTCTTAGGGCTGCCAAAGAAAGTACCACAAATGCAGTGGAAAACAGTAGAAATTTATTGATCCACAGTCCCGGAGGCTCCAAGACTGAAATCAAATTATTGGCAGGGCCACACTTCTACTGCAGCCTGTAGGGGAGAATGCTTCCTTGCCTCGTCTTGCCTTCTAATGGGGTTCTTTGGCCTGCAGCTGCATCACTTGTATGTGCCTCTGCCATCACAAGGTGTTGTCTCTGTGTGTCTCTGCCTTTATGGGGCCTTTTTCTTTTAATGACTAGTCATATTGCTCACCCAAATCCAGTGCAACCTTGTCTTAACCTAAGTAATTATATCTGGAATGATCTGTTTCCACATAAAATCATGTTCTGAGGTATTAGGGATTAGCACTGTAATGTCTTTTGCGGGGACACAGTTCAACTCACAACACTGCCAGTTTGAGAATCACAGATCTATTCCTTGGAAGAAAGTCATTTCTAATTTTCTCAGGTCTTAGAATAGTGTCTTATACTAGTTAGCTTCCCCAGTCCATTCACATGGAATCCACACTTTCTCATTCTGTGTGTGTGTGTGTGTGTTTGTGTGTTTGCATAACTTATTAACATAAAAGGAATTATATTATGTATATTTGTAAGCAACTTGGTTTATACACCTAATAGTATGCCTTGGAATTCCTTCCATGTATTTATATATAAATTCACTTGATCCCTTGTTACCATGACAGAGTGATTTCTTAATATTGATGCCCTATAAGTGAAACATTTCCCTATGGGTAGACATTAATGTTGTTTTCAATTGTCTTGGTTACTACAGATGTAATATTTGGTGGAGGTTTTATTTTCCTAACAATTAGTACAAGAATTTCTTGGTGGGAAGAGACTATTTTTGTTAAAAAAGACATTGCTGGAACTGACACAAGAACAGAAAACCAAATACCGCATGTTCTCACTCATAGGTGGATGTTGAACAATGAGAACATGTGGACTCAGGGAGAGGAGCATCACACACTGGGAGCAGTTGGCAGGGGGTCTAGGGGAGGGACAGCAGGCGGTGGGGAGGGATAACATGGGGAGAAATGCCAGATATAGTCAAAGGGGGAGTAGAGGCAGCAAACCACCTGGTTATGTATGCACCTATGCAACAACCCTGCATGACCTGCACATGTACCCCAGAACCTAAAGTAAAAAAAAAAAAAAGACATTGCTGGGTAGCCTCAAACTAGAGTCAGAATCAACTATGCATAATAAATAATGAGGGAGAAGAAGGAGGTGGGAGGCTGGATTCTCTAGGGGTCAAAGTCACATAAGACGGGAAGCCCAGAGGAAGTACTTTAAAGGCAACATGGCCAAAGGGGATCTTTTGAGTTAAACGGTGCACACCAGGCTAGGCACAGTGACTCATGCCCATAATCCCAGAACTTTGGGAGACTGAAGTGGGAAGATTGTTTGACTCAGGAGTTTGAGACCAACCTGGACAATTTAACAAGATCTCATCTCTACTAAAAGTAATTTTTAAAAAATCAGCAGGGAATGATGGCACGTGCCTGTAGTCCCAGCTCCTTGGGAGTCTGAGACCAGAGGATTGCTTGAGCCCAGGAGTTTAAGGTTGCAGTGGAGCCATGATCATGCCACTGTACTCCAGCTTGGGTGATGGAGCAAGACCCTGTCTCAACAACAAAAAATGATGCACACTGAATTAATGTAAACTTAGTCGTCCTTCTCCCCTCTGAGATATGCTACCTTGCCTATTGCAAATGCTACCTTGCTTACTTATACTTTCAGTGAGAATAGAATTTCTTTAGGAATCTACAAGAGTTGCTGAATTTTTGTGTTAATGTGAGTGAGGAGTGAGTGATGCACATCTGGCTTCCACATAGGATGTGAAAATGGACATCCTTGAATGTATATTTCTGAGCTCATGATAAAGTGAGCTAGGAGGCTAGGTTCTTTTAAGTGGAGCTAGTCCAAAGACAAAGGCCATTGTACTGCTGGTACCACTGAAATTGGAACCAGCTACTGGAACCCCTGGCACTCCTGAGAGAGCGGTACAGATATTTAAGTGGAGAAGGAGCCAGGTTAGGAGCTGGATGAGGACCCTTGAGAGGACTTCTTAGGAAGGACTTGTTGAATGCTGGCTCCCTAAAAAAGACCACCAAAACACCTGTTAGTAAGGCAAAGCTGGAGCCTTGATGGACTCATAATAGATTCTGAGAGTGGAGAGGGTAAAGTTAGGGTCTTTATGGGGCTTTGAAATTTAGGTAAAGGTGAGACTTCAGCATGGTGATTTTATTTGAATTGGATAAGGATTGTGATGCCATAGTTGGAGATTGGTGAGCACAGTGAAGCCGGGGTTTCAAACTAAGGGTTCCAAGCAGTCTTTAAGAGTACCAGTCATTAGATGCCATCTATTGAAAAGTTCAGCACTTTTAAATGGGTTTGCGACATGTACTTTTGCTGGCAAGAGTTTCTTGGAATAGTAGAGTCATGATGATAAAGAGAATGGAATGTTAAAATCATGTTCGTGGAGATAATAAGCCATGTGGGTGTAGATGGTTTCAGTTCTCAGACCTACTTTTTGAGATCTTCCCCTTTGGATTCTGAAGAAAATCTCATTTAGAAAGAGGTTTAACCTCTCCCCAGGCAAATTCTAATTCAGCTTTGATATTATCTCTACCCTTGAGTAAAGGAATTACTGCACTTCCTCTCACTGTGAAGGAGTCTCATTTCTACAAGAGACTGAGAGTGTTAATCTGATTGATCAGAAACCAAGACATCCATTAGGCCATATTGCAGGTATGGGTGCATTTCAGGTCAGAAACCAGACGACATTTTTTTTGGCCCTTTTTGTTTTGTTTTGCTTTTGCACATGGATGCAGTCAGGTCTCTCCTGCTCCCTTGCACTGAGCATAGCCTTGGAAGGAACTCTAAGAAAAGTGCAGCCATATTAGCATGCTCAGATCCAGCCCTTTGTCCATTTGGCTGGCAGGCTGAATAGATTCCAGTTTGTTCTGCTGTCCAGCCGTTTAGATTCAGAGGTGGGAAAAGAAAATTTCTCTGCACTTTCAGGCACATGTCTCATGTTCCAGCATTACTTACCATGGAAGCTGTATGTTTGGGAGTGTTGGGGTTCCTGATGGATATACTACATTCATTTTTCCAGAACACTTTCAACCCTTTTCCAACTGCTCTGTACATGGGGAAGCTGACCTGTATGGTCTGTATGTATTTGCTCCATTGCCCCTCTGTTCAGCTAATGAGAAACACTAACCAGAGATCAGAGGGAGGGAAGAGTGTGAGGCTGGGGTGTTTGTTTCCCTAGATACCTCCTTCACAATCCTTGGTGGGCTGGCTGCATCTCTTAACTGAATGTCACAGCTGCTGCCATGTGGTACTCTCCATACAGATCTTTCCATCTTGGGCTTCTGGTAACAGGTCTTTCCTCTTGTCCCTGTGGGCCTTAGGGTGGAAACAGCTGCAACTAATGCTGAGATACCACTATCTCTTGTGATTTCTCTATGCCTTGCCCCTCTTTTTATTAAATGCTACTAAAATTACCAATTTGAGGTAATTTTAAGAGATGAGGGTGTCGTCTCTTACTTCTTAGGTCCTGATCAATATAGGGCTTTGCTGAGCTATTCATTGTAAGAAATAGAGAAGTTCTTCAGAGTTTCATTTTAAACACTAAAGAATAGCCATTCCACATACTAAACGTCCTTGCTCACTGTTAATTCCATACTCTAACCTGGTGAGCTACTTTAGCTTACACTGGCATGGCATGGCATATCCGGACAGGCCTTGGGGAGCCTAGGTCATAGCCCATGCCATTCCTTATTTGGTAGCACTTCCTGATCATCTTGTAACTAACTTCTTCTTTTCTTATTTCTATCTTCACTTGCCTCTTTAGGAAAGTTTTAAGTTGTTAGCCAATTGGGTCAAGTGTAGAATGTGAAGTCCCTACATCAGTAGGGTGGCTGCATCAGGTTATAAATGTTCCTGTCCTCTTTGTTAGGTGTGCTCTTGTGGCCATTAAGCAGCACCCTTTCTGCAGAAAGTAAAACTAGCCTTGCTGAACTATCCATAGTCTCAGTGTTGACTTATTTGCGATACTGAGAACCCGTTTCCAACATTCATCGTGCTGATAATTTGTTTCCCATTTGATCATAGTTAGTTGATGCCTAGAGTTAGTGCTTACTAAATATTTGTTGAATGAATAAATGTCTAAATGAGTGAGTGGCAGGATTTGAACTCCAACTCTCCCTCTCTAAACTTCCAATGTAGAGTTTAGAGTTCACATGTAAAGTACAGATGCTTGATGTCCTTTGAGAGCTGTAATGGGCATTGGGTCTGTGGCTCAAGTTTCTGGAACCTCCATTTTCCTGGGTTTGCCCTAGTGCCTTATGTCAAGGTGTCTTCTTTCCCAGAGGAGCAATATGCAATAACATGAAGAATCTCAGAAACATACAGAAAAGATAAAGACAAAATATCCCCCACCAAACAAAGATTAGGGTGATTTCTTCCACTCAGAAAATAAGAAATGAATATTGGAAAATTTCATTTGTATAGTTTATGGTTTTAAAGAACCCATCCTGAATAAACTCAAGTTATAGCTACCAGTTATGAATTTATAAAGTTTACATGGCCTTTATTATAATTAATATTGTATTAATCATCACATATTATTATATATAAGAGAGAAATTTAATATAACTACCTGGTAATTATACCTATGGTTACTAATAATTTTACAACTGCAGGCTGTAGCAGTACATGGCATTCATTATAATTACATTTCCATTGTGCAAATGTTAGAGGAATTCCTTCCCATTGTCAGGTGTGACCCGTGACTTGCCTATCTCTGGGGACACTCTGGGAAGATGTCTTCATAGATAAGAGCTCAGATAAATATGATACAGAACAGTTCCAAGATCCCTCAGCATGTCTAGCCCTCAGGGAGTTCCTAGTTTATCAATCTGTCCGTACTATAACTCGTTGAACGGAGAAATTCCAGGATCTTCCTGGATGGATTTCTCAGCAGGAGAGTGGTCCAGAGTGAGCTGTCATAATACACTTCCTCTTGGCGCAGAACTCCCCCTTTGATGATCTCCAGGGCACATTCCTCCTTTGGAGCTGCTTGCATATTGATTATCCCAGAAACTGCCTTCATGGCTGTGTCTGTAGAATTACAAGGGAAGAGTAGGGTTATCCAAGACTAGGATAGTCTACATGATGGAAAGCCTAGAGACATCAACTGCTTTGCTATCAGGGGTTGTTTGTCAGGGTTTGCTCTGCAAGCCTCACAGGCTGTATAGGGAGCACATGGAGGAACTGGGTATACTAGAGTCTGTTGGGAAAGAGAGGCCTTAGTGTTAGTAGGGGCCTTGCCTTTCTGTATGGAGACTGGTGGGGGAAGTTAGAGGTGATTACTTGGGAGATCTGAATCATATTTCTTTCTTGGGTATTTTGGTTGGGGATGGAGAAGTAATATGGGGGAGCAGAATGAGGATAGCAGTCTCATAATACCTCAGAAGCTAATGGGAAGTGACAGTGGGCAAAACCAGAGTGCTGTATGATAATGACTATCTGTTTTGTGAAAGGAAGAGATACGCAAGAACCCAGGGTTTTGCCCCCTAGTTACCACTGACCACTTTCACTTCTCTCCCCTTGCAAGTTTTCATGTCCTTGCACAATTTCTTTCTCCATTCCTATCTTGTGTCCCTCTGGGCCTCAGTCTCTCTTTCTCTAATTCTCTAACTCCTACTCAATTACTCTTCAGAGAGCATGTTCTTATAGTGTCTGCCACATGTTTTAGATAAACTTGCATCTGGACATACAGAAAAGTTGTAAAAATTGTATGCAGTACCCCCTTATATTCCATATCTGCTCCCCCTAGTTGCAACATCACACGTAACCATTGTGCAACAATTTAGGACAGGTACAATAATGGAACTGATACAATATTATTAACTAAACTATAGGCCTTAATTTTTTCACTAATGTTCTGTTTTATGTTCCTGGATCTTATCCAGGATTCCACTTAGTAGTAATTTCTTCCTATTTTTCCTTCAATCTGTGACAATTCTTCAGTATTTCTTTGTCTCTCATGGCCTTGACACTTTTGAAGAATACTGACCAAATGTTTTGTAAAATTTTCCTGGATTTGAGTTTGTTCATTGTTCTCTTATGATTGGAGTGGGGTCATGCATTTTGGCAAGAAGTTCACAAAATGATGTTGTGCCCTTCTCAGCACATCACATCAAGGAGTTCATGATACCAGTGTATCTTATTACTGGTGATGCTTTTAAGAAACACAAACTTGTACTCGGTAAGGCTCATATAGAAAGGTAATGGCCATTGAGTATCCCTGAGGGCATAAGGTGTTCAGCAAAGGGTAAAGTGATGAATGTGGTGACACCCAGCGACATTGGTAATCAACATGGAAAGGAGAGTAAAGAGTAGCCAGAGCCGGCCGGGCACAGTGGCTCACGCCTATAATCCCAGCACTTTGGGAGGCCGAGGCGGGCGGATCACGAGGTCAAGAGATCGAGACCATCCTGGTCAACATGGTGAAACCCCGTCTCTACTAAAAATACAAAAATTAGCTGGGCATGGTGGCACACGCCTGTAGTCCCAGCTACTTGGGAGGCTGAGGCAGCAGAATTGCTTGAACCCAGGAGGCAGAGGTTGCGGTGAGCTGAGATCACGCCATTGCACTCCAGCCTGGGTAACAAGAGCAAAACTCTTGTCTCAAAATAAATAAATAAACAAACAAACAAATAAATAAATAAATAAAGAGTAGCCAGAGCCTCCACTGGTGACAGAAATGCTCATCAAATGAGAGAGCTAGTGCTTTCTGCACTGGTTCTTAGTGCATTGCACTTGAGGTCAGGGAGTTCAGCATCCTTGTTTATCCGCAGTGGTAAGGCAGACAGTTCATCTGAAGGTCATTATTCCAAAGTCTCGACCTTACCTGTGTCTATGAGGCCAAGAACACAGAGAGTGATTGACACATTGACCTTGGCCATTAAATATTCCTTTCTGATGGAGGAGAAGAACCCATCCAAAGCAAACTTGCTTGCAGAATAGGCAGAAATCATTGGATAAGCCACTTTTCCTAAATGATAGATTAAAGAAATGGGTTAATAGGTGGACCATTTCAGCTTCTGACAGAGCTGATCTTTATCTGTAGTAGGCAGTCTTAGTTTCTGTACATTCCCTAAGGAAATTATCCTGCTGTATTGAATTCTGAAAAGAAGAACATTAAGGTGTTAAAGGCATGGAGTGGGGTTGGGATACAGGACAGCCTTCATTGAAGAGGGACTGGTTAGGGATTTGGTCAGGGTGATAAACAGTCTGGGCTATAACAGAGCCATGTAATTTCACAGCTGCTAACTCTTCCACCTCTGACCCAAGTGCTGGGATCCAAGGGTTTGACAAGTGCTCTCTGCCAACTCAGTGACCTGTTGACAATGGAAAGGATATGTTTTACTTTCTTCACAAAAGGGATTTAAATACCCCCTGTCTTGGTTGGGCATGGTGGCTCATGCCTATAATCTCAGCACTTTGGGAGGCTGAGGCGGGCAGATAACTTGAGGTCAGGAGTTCAAGACCAGCCTGGCCAACATGGTGAAACCCTGTCTCTACTAAAAATACAAAAATTAGCTGGGCACATGCCTATAGTCCCAGCAATTTGGGAGGCTGAGGCAGGAGAATTGCTTGAGCCTGGGAGGCAGAGATTGCTGTGAGCTGAGATCACGCCACTGCACTGCAGCCTGGGTGACAGAGTGAGACTCTGTCTCGAGAAAACAAAACAAAGCAGAATCTTGTCTTAGCCTTTCTACCCAAAACCACTTTAAAAAAAATGCTCACCAGACTGCTTCATTCTGACTCAAGTTTTTTTGAAGAATATGTGGACATCTGCCTAATAGTACAAACTATTATTAATATCCCTTTTAGGAGGGGAGAGTAGAGGTGACCTGAGACCCTACACTCTTTACTGAGCATTGTTGTAGCAACTGCTTTAAAATCTGTGTCTGCTAATTCTAGAGTCTGGGTCATTTTAAGATTGATATTCATTGATTGCCTTTCCTCCTAAGTATGGGTCATACTTACTATTCTTTTATGGGTGTAAATTTTGAATTGTATCCTGGATATTGTGAATGATACATTGTACAGTGCCTGGATTCTGTCACATTCCTCCAAAGAGTGGTGATTTTCTTTTTTAAGTAAGCAGTTAACTTGGGTGAAACTGTGTCTTGTAGTAAGTATCAGCTGAAATCTCTGTTCAGTTATTTGAATATTAACTTGGATGCTTGGTTTCAGCATTGCTCATGCATGGTTCAGAGAACAACTAGAGATTTGGACAGAGCTTCTGTACAGGATTCAGTGTTTCTCCACTGTGACTCTCCTTTCCATTATATGCCCCTTTACATTCCAGCTACTATGGTAAACCCAACCTCTTCCTTCTAGCTATTCATGTTGGCAAGATGGCAGGTTTCTATCTCAGACACTGACTGGGACTGCCCTTAGGCATAATGCTATAAAGTTGGGAAACTTGCCTACTATTAATTCCTTCTTCCAAGTGTCAATAACACTCCATTTACTGTCTGCTCTTACTTAATCTCCACTGCTTTCAGTGGTTGTTGTCGATATTTTGTCAAAAGTTTAGAGCTGTCATCTGGAGAAGGATGGTCTTTCAGGTGCCACTCTGCAGTTATCTGAATTGGAATTTCTATATGTTCAAAATATAATATGTTGTATGTCAAATCAATGAAGAAAGGATGGCTTATTTAATAAAGATGCTGAGAAAGGCATTAACTAATTGGAAAAAATTAACTTTTTAAATATCATATAGCAAAAAATAGTCTAGGTGGAAAATGATAATAAACAGTATTATCTATCCAATACCCATTCCTCCTTCTTTAATACTGGAGTCAGATTTCTTCAGGACCCCAACATAATCATACTAAAATGCTCATCTTTCTGAGATTTTCTTGCCTGAATTGGCCATGCGATATAGTGGTTCTGGCCAGTGAGAAATAGAACAGATGAGGTTTCTAGGAAAGATACGGACTTCCTGATAAATTAGATGGATTCAGGTGGCATGCAACTTTTACATTATGCCCTTTTCCTTTCCTCCTACTGAACCGCAGATGTGATGGCTAGAAGTGTAGCAGTCAGTTTATGAACTTTAGGGAAAGCTAATGTTAATTATAGTGGAACAGAAATGTGGAATGACCTTAGATTCTTGAAGATATCGTAAGTCCACCACACCAGCCTTAAACTATTAGCTGAGAAAAAGGAATCTCTCTTCATTAAGCTGCTGTCAGGTTTTTATCACATGAACAGCAGAATGTAACTTCTCACTGACACAAAAATAATTCAGTTAGTAGAAGAAGATAATTAACACAGGTAAATATTTATTAGGTCCTTGGATAGAAAAGACCATTCTAACAGAAAAGTTAAAAAAACGTAAAGACAAAGAATATTTCATAAGATGTAAAATTTCTATATGTCAAAACAATAAGCATGCCACTATGATAATATCAGTATAAAGGTAGAGTGCTAATGAGAAACCAGAACCATTTGCAGCATATTAGACAAAAACTTATTCTCAATCCTCAGTAAACAAAGAGCTCTTACAAGTAAAAAAAATACAAGCTTATCTCTTTAGGGAACCGCTGCAAGCCCATTCTCAGTTATGAGTTCTGAGTTGGAATGATTCCAGAGCCAAGTTCCAGGAATGCATGTGTGACACAGGGTATTCACCCCTCGTATCTGATGCCATCAGGGTAACTTACTAGTTCAATAAATCAAACAGAGCAGCAGGACACATTCTTACTACCTAGTCAGCGTTTAGTTCTCTCTCTCTCTGTTTTTTTTTTTTTTTTTTTTGAGATGAAGTCTCACTCTGTTGCCCAAGCTGGAGTGCAGTGGCGCAACCTCAGCTCACTGCAACCTCCACTCCTCCTGGGCTCAAGTGATTCTCCTGCCTCAGCCTCCCGAGTAGCTGGGACCACAGGCACATGCCACTATGCCCACCTAATTTTTGTATTTTTAGTGGAGATGGGGTTCGCTGTGTTGGCCAGGCTGGTCTCAAACTCCTGATCTCATGATCTGCCCACCTCGGCCTCCCAAAGTGCTAGGATCACAGGCGTGACCACTGTACTTGGCCTAGTTCTCTTTTCTTACTCTCTACCAGAATTCCAATTGAGTTCGTGTTTCTACCTGTTGCAGAGATTGTTAGTGTTCTCTCAATACATCATTTGCCCTTTTTCCTTAGTAGTAGAACCCCGATTTGTAGCCAGGCTCATATTCTTCTAGAATAAAGTCCACATTTCACAGCTTCCCTCAGCCAGGTGTTGTCAGGTGACTCAGTTCTATCCAATGGGATGTAAACAGAAGTGTATCATGTAACTTCTGGGACATGTTTTTTTTTTTTTTTAATTGATATATCATAGTTGAACATATTTGGGGATATGTGTGATATTTTGATACATGTATACACTGTATAATGATCAAGTCAGAGTAATTGGACTATCCAACACCTAAAACTTTTTTTTTCTTTGTGTTAGGAACATTATAGTTCTTCTCTTTTAGCCCTATTGGAATATACATTACTGTTAACTATAATTTCCCTACTGTACTCTCAAATTCTGGGACTTATTCCTTCGATCTATTTTTGTAAACATTGACCAACTTCATCCTACACTTTCTTCCCTTCCCAGCCTCTGGTAGCCACCATTCTATTCTCCACCCGCATGAGTTCTACTTATTTTTAGCTCCCACATGTGAGTGATAACATGCAGTATTTGTCTTTCTGTGCCTGGCTTATTCTACTTAGTAAAATGATCTCCAGGCCCATTCATGTTGCTGCAAATGACAGGATTTTATTCTTTTTATGGCTGAACAATATTTCATGTATCTGTATACCACATTTTCTTTATTTATTCATTAATAAACACTTAGGCTGATTCCATATCTTGGTTAATATGAATGGTACTGCAAAAAAAACATGAGAAAGTACAGATATCTCTTTGACATACTGATTTCCTTTTTTTTTGTTCTTTTGGGTATCAACCCAGCTGTGGGATTTCTGGGTTATATAATGCTGTTCTGTTTAGTTTTCTGAAGAACTCTATGTTTTTCATAATGGCTATACTACTTTATTTTCACCAGTAGTGAATGGGCATTTCTCTCTTTCTGCATCCTTGCATGCATTTCTTATTTTTTATCTTTTTGATAATAGACATTCTAACTGGGGTAAGATGATATCTCATTGCAGTTTTGATTTGTATTTTCCTGATGACTAGTGATGCTAAGTATGTTTCCATGTACCTCTTGGCCATTTGTATGTCTTCTTTTGAGACATATCTATTGATGTCTTTTGCCTATTTTTAAATCAGTTTTTTTTTTTTTGCTATTGAGTTGGACTTCCTTACATATTCTGATTATAAATCTCTTATCAAATTGATAATTTGCAAATATTTTCTGCCATTCTGTGGGTGTGTCTTCATTTGGTCAATTGTTTCTTTTGCTGTGCTGAAATTTTTTAGCTTGATATAATACCATTTGTCTATTTTTGTTTTTATTGCCTATGCTTTTGAGGTCTTACTCAAAAAGTTTTTGCCCAGACCAATGTCCTGTAGCATTTTCCCAATATTTTCTTCTTGTAGTTTTATCATTTTAGGTCTTACATTTAAGTCTGTAATCTATTTTGAGTTGATTTTTGTATACAGTGTAAAAGATGGGAATCCAGTTTTATTATTCTGCATATGGATACCAAGTTTCCCCAGCACCATTAATTTATTTATTTAATTTTTTTTTTTTTGAGACGGAGTTCCGCTCTTGTTACCCAGGCTGGAGTGCAATGGCGCGATCTCGGCTCACGACAACCTCCGCCTCCTGGGTTCAGGCAATTCTCCTGCCTCAGCCTGCTGAGTAGCTGGGATTACAGGCACACGCCACCATGCCCAGCTAGTTTTTTGTATTTTTAGTAGAGACGGGGTTTCACCATGTTGGATGGTCTCGATCTCTTGACCTGGTGATCCACCCGCCTCGGCCTCCCAAAGTGCTGGGATTACAGGCTTGAGCCACCGCACCCGGCCCCCAGCACCATTTATTAAAGAGACTGTCCTTTCCCCGGTGTATATTCTTGGTGCCTTTATTGAAAATGAGTTGGCTGTAAGTTAGTGGATTTATTTCTGAGTTCTCTATTCTGTTCCACTGTTCTATGCTTCTGTTTTTATGCCAGGGTTATGCTGTTTTGGTTACTGCAGCCTGAAACATATTTTGAAGTCAGGTAATGTATTACTTCCAGCTTTGTTCTTTTTGTTCAGGATTGCTTTGGCTATTTGGGGTCTCTTTTGGTTCCCTACAAATTTGGGGATTGTTTTTTCTATTTCTGTGAAAAATATCACTGGTATTTCAATAGGAATTGCATTAAATCTGTATATTGCTTTTGATAGTATGGTTATTTTAACAATATTAATTCATCTGGTTCATCAGCATGGGATATCTTTCCATTTTTTTGTGTCTTCTTCAGTTTCTTTTATCAGTGTTTTATAGTTTTCCTTGTTAAGATTTTTAACTTATTTAATTAAGGTTATTCCCAAGTATTTTATTTTTGGGGAGCTATTGTAAATGGGATTGCTCTCTTATTTTATTTTTTAGATTGATCACTGTTAGTGTGTAGAAAAGCTACTTGATAGCATTTATATGTTGTATAGAAATGCAACATATAAATGATTTTTATATGTTGATTTTGTATCTGGAAACTTTACTGAATTAATTTATCAGTTGTAAGAGTTTTTTGGTGGAGTCTTTAGGCTTTTCTAAATATAAGATTATGTCATCTGCAAAAAAGGGATAATTTAGCTTCTTCCTTTCCAACTTGGATGCCCTTTATTTCTTTCTCTTGTCTAATTGCTCTGGCTAGAACTTCCAGTACTACGTTGACTAAAAGTGGTGAAAGTTGGCATTATTATTCCAAATCTTAGTGGAAAGGCTTTCAATTTTTCCCTGTTCAGTAAGATATTAGCTATAGATTTGTCATATGTGGCCTTTATCATGTTGAGGTATGTCCCTTCTACACACAGTTTGTAGGGTTTTTTTTTTTTATCATGAAGGGATGTTGCATTTTATCAAATGCTTTTTTATCATCTATTGAAATGATCATATAGTTTTTATCTTTGATTCTGTTGATGTGATGTATCACATTTACTGATTTGCTTATATTAAACCATCCTTGCATCTTAGAGGTGAATCCCACTTGATCATGATGAATGATTCTTTAAAATGTTGTTGAGTTCTGTTTGCTAGCATTTTGTTGGGGATTTTTGTATCTATGTTCATCAGGGATATTGGCCTGTGTTTTCCTCTTTTTTGATGTGTCTTTAGTTTTGTTTTCAAGGTTGGGACACATCCTTAAAAGGAGAAGTCCATCTCTTCCTTCCCTCCTTTGTCCTTCTTGGTGTCTGAAGGTGGATGTCATGGCTGTGGCTTCAGAGCTCTCTTGGACAATGAAATAGAAGTCACGTGTTGAGGATGGAAAAACGTTTAGATAGTTTAGATAGAAGAAAGGAACCTGGGTGACCATGGAGCTGCCATACTGCCTAATTTCAGACTTGATTTAAATTCTAACTTATTTGGTTTTATTTTGAGATGGAGTCTTGCTCTGTTGCTCAGGCTGGAGTGCAATGGTGTGATCTCAGCTCACTGCAACTTCTGCCTCCCAGGTTCAAGTGATTCTCCTGCCTCAACCTCCCAAGTAGCTGGGATTATAGGCATGAGCCACCAAACCTAGCTAATTTTTGTATTTTTAGTAGAAATGGGGTTTTGCCATGCTGGCCAGGCTGGCCTTGAACTCCTGACCTCAAGTGATCCACCTGCCTCGGCCTCCCAAAGTGTTGGGATTACAGGCATGAGCCACCATGTCTGGCCTAAATTTTAACGTATTGAATACACTATTATTTTAGGTTTTCTGCATCTGAGAGCTGAACTTATTTCTTATTGATAGTTCTCCTCACTTCTATGCAGCCCATGTGCCAAAAGACAGCTGACATCATTCCTAACTATAGGTGTGAGCTTATATAATCTATTTAATCCAAAAGACAGCTGACATCATTCCCAACTGTAGGTGTGAGTTTATATAATCTATATAATCTTTTTACTCATGATTGATACAGGAATGGCCATGTGGCTTATTTTAGACCAATGAGACTTGAAGAACATTTTGTTAGAGTGTCTCAAAGAGTTCCTGCTTTTCTGGAAGAATTTCTGAGAGTAGCAATCCTCTTTTCCTTCTGACACATGTTTGTGCGTTGATATGGGGGCTGGAACTGCTGCAGCTATCTCATTGTCAGCCTGAGGATGAAGCCACACATGGAAGAGAGCAGAGCCAAGAGAATCACGGGGACATTGAGCTTCAGCCAAGTCAACTGTGAAGCCCGCCCTACATCTGGACTTCTAGTTATGTCAATAATTTTCCTTATTGTTTGAGACAAAAATAGATCCACATTACTTATAAGAATAGCATAATAGTTAAAAGTATGAACTCTAGAGTCAGATGACCCAGGTATGAATCCCAAGTATGCCAATTCTTAGCTGTAATATGTGGTTAATAATATAACCAAGCTGAAATAACCCAAGTAATATACTTAGCACAAACTCTGGCACATAGAAAGCATTCAGAAAATGCTATTATTGTTAGCAGTATTCATATTCAAATTGGTGAGCAAAGTATGAGCAATTCAAAAAGTCATGTTGGGACAAATAGCTACTTACTTGGAGAAAAGCAAGGTGCCATTCTGATAAATAAATTCAAATTTTATGTGGAAAGTAAAAAACTAAAATAAGCAATGGGTGAATTTCTAATCTCAAAGTAAGAGATACTTTTTAAAGCATGAATTGGAGGCGTATACTATGAAGGAAGACATTAATAGATTTGAATATATAAAATGTGAAAAGCTGCGATGTACTAGAAATGCTTGCCGTGGCCTTCCTGTCTTCATCCCTTCCAAAGAGACTTAACTTTCTCGCCCTGGAAGGTTGGCCTAATTATCACGAATGTGCATACTGGCTTGAACATTCATCATAGTCTCTCTTTCAAGAAACTGAATTAAGTGACCAAAAGATTCTGATTGCTGCTGTAGGATTTTGAATGAAAAGGTCATTCATTTTTGGGACTGGGGTAGCCATTTTCAGCCATGGAGAGGGATAAGTAAATGAAGATTTGTATTCTGCAAAAATAAGCAGGCATATGGAGCAAACACAATAATCTCTGAACTTGAGCTACATAGGAGCTAACATTTATTAAGCTCTTATGTGCCAGTCTAGAGTCTAAAGGATAAATGCTCAAAGTTTCAAGGTTAATGAGTGGGAGAAGCAGGATTCAAACCAGGTTTCAAATTTGACTCCAGTAGCCCACACTCTTGAACACTAGGTAGTACTTCCTCTACAGAAGCCACTGTTCTTTATATGAGCGTTTTCCAGGAGCCATATGTTAAATCCATTCTTCCTGCATTGGTGAGGATTCTCTCTGTTTTGATAGTTGCATCCGAAATAGGCAAAATTTGTGAATAGCAGTATTATTTTCACTTCTAAGCTGACAGATGAGGATGCCCATGAATAGGCAGGGCTGGTCACTCCTAGTCCCTTTGTATTCATTTCCCAGGGCTACCATAACAAATTACCACAAACTTGGTAGCATAAAACTACAGAAATATGTTCTCTCACAGTACTGGAATCCAAACGTCCAAAACCAAGTTATCAGCACTGGCATGCTCCCTCCAAAAGCTGTAGCAGGGAATCCTTCTCTTGTCTCTTCTAGCTTCTCCTGTCTGCTGGCCATTGGGGCTGAGTTGTGCTGGCAACTCCAGTCTCTGCTTCCATATTCACTTTACTTTCTTCTCTTCTGTCTGTGTCTTTTACTCCTCTTATAAGGTCACTTGTCATTGGATTTAGGCCCCCTCAGATAATCTGGAATGATTTCATCGTGAGATCTTAGTTACATCTGTAAGGGCTTTCTGTGTGTTTACCTAAGGTCACATTCACAGGATCTAGGTGGACATATCTTTTTAGGGGACTACACACCCCTAGTGACAATAAAGATATTGACTGTGACATTTAATATGTTTGTCCATGTGGCAACAGAGATGCAGAAGAAAGATATTCTGCAGAGCCATAGACTGAATTCCTACAGTAGTTATTTTTATACCACTCAAATATAATATACTCACATTTCCTATCCCTAATTATGCCTTAGGTTATGCTTAAGCTACCAAGAAGAATCCTAAATGGTTTTATAGGAGAAGGAGGTAAGAAAGGGAAGAGAGAAAGTGAAAGCAGAAGAAAGGAGAGAAGTAGGGACGTAGCCAGACATGTCAGAAGACTATCTCAAAATTTCATGACATGGATGCATGCATAGTTTTAAAAAGTGTGTGTGTGTGTATGTGTGTGTGTTTTTAAATTAGAAACAGGGTCTCACTCTGTCACCCACCCAGGCTGAAGTGCTAGAGTGCAATGGTGAGATCATAGCTCATCCTCCTGCCCTAGCCTCCTGAGTTGCTGGATTAAAGATGCATGCCACCATGCATGGCTAATTTACTTTTTATTTTTTGTAGACACAGCATCTCACTATGTTGCACAGATGTGTCTAAAATTCCTGGCATCAAGTGATCCTCCTTCCTTGGCCACCCAAAGTACTGGGATTACAGGCATAAGCCACCATGCTCAGCCTAAAAAATATTTTTAAATGGTGAATGAAATGAATTATTATGCAAGCATACAAGGTTGGACAAAGGCTACTTAAAAATAATTAGCCTTTATTATGAAGACTGAGGTACACCGTAACATAATTACATAAGGCTGTAGCTGTTGTTGACATCTCTCAGATTTTGTGACTGCCATTGATCTGTCATTGTTTAAGCCAGTAGTTCTCAAATTCAATGCACAAAAGGACCATGTGCGAATAAGGGCTATTAATCTGCAGAATTTGAGCTCTGCCCCCTATTCTTCTAGTCTGTTTCTGGAGTAGAGGACTGTGCTAAAGAGTTTAGTAGAAAAGAGTGGCTTTATCCATAAATTATATTCACGGTGGGTTTTGAGAATGAGTGTGGGGACAGGAGAGGCATGGTGGCATAAGCTTGTTGAACATCATCTAGGAACTCCTGGAAGAAATCAGGAGAGGTCTTTGGAAGAGGCGAAAGCCCCACAATGACAGCTGGGTGAGCAGTCACTGAATTACAAATTAATAAGTTTCTTTAAAACCCAAACTAGTTTGATGCAGGAAAACATGTATTTCAAATCTAAACTGGATATTTAGGTGAAGAAAGATATTGAACTATCAGGAAACTCCACCTGGAGGAGGTAGGTTGTAAGTTTTGCTTGATGAAAGGAAGTACATAAAGGGCCAGGGAGGTGGAAGAGTGGTTTGTACAAAGATTAGAGGCAGGAGTTAGACAGGCAGTGAGATGCTAGTCAGACAAGAAAAATAATAGCAAAGTTGATTGTATTTTTTCTTTTTCAAAAGTACAGACTTATAAACACTCATCCAAAACTCTTAGAGGCAGATGGATTATGGAATTTGAATTTATTTTTAGATTTTTAGATGATGGTATGGGCATGTAATAGATATTATATCACATCTCCAGTAGGGTTGGAGGAGGCAGCTTATAAGAGAACATGTTATTATTTCTGCACTAAAACATTCGAAAGTTCTTACTGAGATAAAGAAAGGCTTTACGTAGCCTCACTTCAGTTCAGGTTAAATTCATTTTGTACATTAAATTATGAAAAGAAAATCCTTAGTTTTTGCAGATGTATTATTGTTTTCATTTTTTCCCCCATTGCTCTTTGGATTTTGGAATTGCAGATAAGGATTGTGAACCAGTCTAGGCGCACTAAAGGAAAGTTGGAACATGGAACATGTATTTTTTAAAAAAGCAGAAAAAAAATGACGAGAAGAGAGAAAAATCTTCCAGGTTCTCACCCTTCCCAAATAACCTTGGTGCATTTAATTAAAGTCTATTTCTAGTCACAAGTCTGTTCTTAAGCATTTTCCCACATAACGCTGATTAGTTTGTGTGAGGAAACCCCTACGTTCTGCTCTATATACAATATATTTAGAAGTCTCAGAAAGCTGAAAAGGGCAAAATCCCTCTAAAAATTCAGATTTTTATTTTTTAAAAAAGGTTCTATGAGTCAAAAGCTCTGGTCAAACTGTAGTAAACAACATGTAACAGAATGTTAAAATTTGACTTTTTCTGCTTTCATTTCAGCTGAGGTTCAAAGGCTGAGAACACCACAGTAATTGGCAAGGGTTCCATGTTCTGAAGGGAGGTTCCAGACCACCTGTGCTCTTACAGGAGACATGGCAACACAAACAAACATCCCAAGGACACAAAGAGGCTGGCACTGGGAGGCCAGAGAGGACGGGAGCTAGGGAGAAGTTAGCAATGTCTCATTGATCTTCAAAAAAGAAAGGTTGGGGGATTTTCCTCATGTCAATCTTTGTGAGAGTGACTTCAATGAGACCTCTCAGAGAGCTTGTCCCAAGGTGTTTGATGAGCAACAAGGAGGACTGGGGCATGAGTTAACCTGAGATGCCATGGCTATGGGCAAAGCCAAAACCATGTCACATCTACGGGAACTCTCCCTTGTAGGTGGACCTGAAATCCAGCCCACACTCTGCTCACCACCCTGTGGGCCTTGACCCGGGACTCATCCCTTCTTTTCTGGAGCCATTTCCAATTCTGCCCAGAAGGTCAGCCTGAAGTGGTGAGTGTATTCTCCTGTATTCCCACTGTATTCCCAGGGCCTGAAGGAAATGACATAAGCAACTGCTGCCCAAACCACAGGAAGAATTACTAGTATTCCAGAAAGGACCTCCAAAGAATCTTCCACAAAAGCATGTAATGCAAGAGTCAGATTTGATCATCCACCAAATGATCAGAGAGCATGAGTTCTGAATGTCTGCCAGAGCAAGAGAAAACCAATGTATTAGCTGGGTGCCAGCCAAATAAGACCTTTCCTACTCCTTATCCCCTTCCCTACATTCTCCCTTTTCCTTTAACCCAAGACAGGCTAGAAGGGGCAAGGGAGTGAGGAGGAGGTGGGAAAAGAGATGAAAGAACAGAACATTTCCTACCAACAGCAGGTTCTAGCTTAGCTAGCGGAGAAGCTTTGGTTACAGTTAAATTGCACATGACCAGACACCTTTTTTTTGTTTTGCTTGAGACAACAGAGTCTTGCTCTGTCACCAGGCTAGAGTGCAGTGGTGCAATCTTGGCTCACTGCAACCTCCGCCTCCCAGGTTCAACCGATTCTCCTGTCTCAGATTCCCAAGTACCTTGGACTACAGGCATGTGCCACTATGCCCAGCTAATGTTTGTATTTTTAGTAGAGATGGGGTTTTACCATGTTGGCAAGGATAGTCTCGATCTCTTGACCTTGTGATCTGCCTGCCCTGGCCTCCCAAAGTGCTGGGATTACAGGAGTGAGCCACTGCACCTGGCCTAGACATTTTAATTATTTGGAAATAAGACTGTTCTGGAGACTGGAGGCAGCCAAAGGATTTTTTATTAACCTGGAGTAACCAGAAAAGTGTTGCCATCTGCTCTAGCTCGTGTCTAGGCTCAGGGAGAACATGTCCACAGAACAGGTTTGAACAGGTAGTGGGAGGAAAGCATCAACTTTTTTTCTGATTGTACCCTATGAGACCCACTTGTACTGCCACTTTAAAAAAAAATGTGCCAGAGTATGTGCTCAATTAAATAAAATTATTAAATAAATAAATGTACAGTTTTAATATGCACGTAGCAGTTATGGAATTGAGGGTATCAGAAGCCTGAGTGTTTCTGCCCAAGGTTAAGTTCTGGCTTATGTGGGAGTATGGAGCCATCACAGCAGAAGAGAAAGATGGCAGGTAGCTTTCTGGGGAGTTTTCAAACACAAAGAAACAGAGCTATGGTGACTATATTTTCAGAAGCAAAATATGGCACATGGAGTCTTAGAAGGATGAAGGCAGACATGATGATAAATGGGACAGAATAATTGCAATTAGCTCTGTCCCAGAAATTCTGGGACTTAGCCACTGTAGAAACAGCAAGAGCCAGAGCTGGCAAAGAAGCCATGCACTGAGGCTTGTTAGCTGAGTAGAAGAGGTCTACAGGAGGTCTACGTGCTTTTGTTCATCCTCTCTTTACCCTCCATCCCTAACTGCCTTGCTGAGATTTTGAAATGATTACCATTTCAAAGGCGGGTTTTAGACTGCTTTAATTGATTGCTCAGAAGAGAGTGTACAGGATTGAAAAACTTCATTCCTGCCTGCCTTCACACTTTCAGAGCAACCCCAAGCAAATGAATGAGCCCAAATTTGAAGTTCATCAGGTCTTAATGGCTTCAAGGCTAGAGAGTCATCCTGCTCCTGCCCTCTATTATTCCCAGCTTTTCCTAAACATCCTTTCTCACTTGAGAACCTCATGGTCTAAACTCTTTAGTTGTCTGGGTTGAGTTGGGTTCTCAAGATCAATCCACCTGTCTTCTCCAGACCCCAGAAGACCTGAAGTGTTTATCATTAATACTGAGACATCCCACAATCCAATGATAATTGAAGCAATAGAATGAATGGATTTGCTCAGGGAGAGTGTGTTGAGTGGAAAGAGAAGAGGGTTTAGGATAGAAGAATCCTGAGGAAATCTTGGAGAATTGCCAACAAACCTAAGAGACTGAGAGGGGACAGTTACGGTGGCCAGAGAAAACCCAGGGGAATGTTTTGGCTGAAGGAGTGTATGGGATTGAAATAACACAAAATATAGCAGAGATAAGTAAGATAAAACTTGTTACTAAGTTTCACAAGGTGACTTTGGCAAGAACGCTTCTATGCAGGTATCAGGCCTGTGGACAGGATGTGAAATGGAGTTCTTCCTAAAGTCTCAGAGTATCAGCACATCTTCTAAGGCAAGAATGAAAGAGTAGATTTGAAGAACCTCCACAGTTGAAGGGTGGGCCAAAACCAGTTCTGCCCACATTGCCTAATCACCTGTGCCTAGTCTAAATTGCACTTAGATAAGAGAAAGTTGTCCATGTCCTGTGCCAGTATCGACGCTCAGGGGAGGCAGTGTCATCCCTCTCCCATTAAGCCACATGAGAGGGGCCTCAACAGCATTATTTGGAGAACTTTTAATATGTCCCCTGAAGTTCAGGGACTGGAATTTGACTCCCATCTAAAGTCTAAAGGCAAGAGGGAGGGCTGGCACTGCCCTTGCCTGAGAACAAAGCTGAGTGCATCATGGGATCAACCATGTAGTCCAAGGGTTGGCTTCCCAGAGGCCCAGTGTGGATCCTGTGGCTGGGAGCTGGCCTGGGGTCACCTGCCCAGGGATGGTGGGGTAGACTGGGCCAAGTGGGCTGGGCTGATTGAAGCCCAGGAGCTGAGGAGAAAGCGGAACTGAAAGTAAGGAGCTAGAGAAGGCATTGCTCACACAAAGGGAACAACTGCAGGGGGAGTGGGTGGCGGCACTGCTGTCTCCTGCAGGGGATCTCCAAAGAACCCAGAAAAAGCCCCACAAAATTCACTCTCAGACCTCCTCCAAGTCACTAGACTCCCAGGATGGAGACTTTTTTTTCTTTTGAAATAATGTCAAACTTATAGAAAAGTTGACAGAATAGTACACACAGCCTATTTTTTTTTCCTGCTGAGCCGTTTGAGGGTAATAGCTGTAATCGAGGTCATTGCTGACCTCATGTCCCATCTCCCCCAAATACTTAGTGTCGTTTCTTACACAGAGGGACACTGTCCTACATAATCACAATGCAGTCATCAAAATGAGGGAAGTAATTTATGGGTTTCCTAGGGCTGTCATAACAAATTACCACAAACTGGGTGGCTTAAGACAACAGAAATTTATTCTCTCACAATGCTGGAGTCAAGAAGTTCGAAATCCATGTGTTGGCAGGCTGCACTCCCTCCAAAGGCTCTGAGGGAGAATGCTTCCTTGCCTCTTCCAGCTTCTGGTGGCCGCTAGCATTCCTTGTGTCTACGTCACTCCAATCTCTACTTTCCATCTTTATATGGCCTTCTCTTCTCTCCCTCTGTGTCTTTTTTGCATCTGTCGCTTATGAGGACATTTGGCGGTGGATTAAGAGCCTACTTGACACATCCAGGATGATCTCATCACAAGATCCTTAACTTAATGACATCTGCAAGGACCCTTTGTTCAAATAAGGTTCAGGCAGGTTCAGGCAAAGGTTCAGGCAGGTAGGATGTCGACATTTCTTTTTGGGGGCCACTATTCAACCCAGAACAGTAACACTGATGAATCCATGTTATCTAATTCACAGACCCTATTCAAATTTTGTTACTTATCCCAAAATATTGTTTATAGCAAAAAGATCTGATCGACGATCATGTGTTGGCATTTAGTTGTCATGACTCTTCAGTTGTCTTTGCTCTGCAATGATTCTGCAGTCTGCTTTTATTTTCATGACCTTGGCACTGTTGGGGAGTACAGCCAGTTATTTTGCACAAGCTGATATGCTGAAGCTGGCTCGTACTCGATTGTGAGATTGTTAAATGTTTATACATTTTGCAAGCAAGAGGATGTCATGTGGATATGGTCATCATGGGAGTGTTCATTCCATGGAAATGCTACAAATCAGGGCTTTTGATTTTCCCTTTCTGGATAGTTTGTTAAACATTTACCATTGCACTATTGATGCATGTCCCTCAGTTTGGATTTGTTTGGTGTTTCCTCACGATTTGATTCACGTTCTGCATTTTGGCAGGTTCACAGAAGTAACTTTCGTTCTTCACGTTGCACCCACAAGTGATACACGTTTTTAATTTATTTCACTACTGGTGATGTTAATTAACCATGATCATTTGAATCAGGTGCCGTCTATCAGGTTTCTCGTCTGTAAAATTACTCTTTCCCCCCGATAATCAGTAAGTTATTGAGAAAAAACTACCTTAACCATTTTTAAGCAGACAGTTCAGGGGCATTGAGTACATTCATATTGTCGTGCGACTATCACTGCCATCCATCTCCAGAACTCTTTTAATGCTGCAAAACCAACTCTATACCCATTAAACAATAACTCCACATTCTCTCCTTCCCCAGCCCCTAAGAACCACTATTCTACTTTCAACTTTCTATAACTTTGACCACTCTAAGAACCTCATATAAGTGGAATCATGCAGTTTCCTCCAATCATAAATACTGAGACATCCCACAATCCAATGATAATTGAAGCAATGGAATGAATGGATTTGTTCAGGGAGAGTGTGTTGAGTGAAAAGAGAAGAGGGTTTAGGATAGAAGAATCCCAAGGAAACCAACAATTAAGGTTGGAGAATTGCCAATCTTAATTGTTGGCAATCCAACACCAGAGGGTTCATTCTCCTTTTGTGGCTGGCTTATTTTACTTCGCATGATGTACTCAAGGTTCAGCCATGTTGTAGCATGTGTCAGAATTTCTTTCCTTTTAAACACTGAATAATATTCCATTTTATATACATACTACATTTTGCTTATCCATTCATCTGCCTGTAGACACTTGGGTTGCTAATAGCGAAATATACAGTGTTTTCGCTCTTACAAATACTGTACCTGTGAATGTGGATATTCAAGTATCTCTTTGAGACCATGCCCTCTTTTTTGTTGTTATTGAGATGGAGTCTCACTGTGTCACCCAGTTTGGAGTGCAGTGGCTCAATCTCGGCTCACTGCAACCTCCACCTCCTGGATTCAGGCGATTTTCCTGCCTCAGCCACCTGAGAAACTGATATTACAGGTGTGTGCAACCACACCCAGTTAATTTTTGTATTTTTAGTAAAGACAGGGTTTCACCATTTTGGCCAGGCTTGTCTTGAATTCCTGACCTCAGGTGATCTGTCCACCTTGGCCTCCCAAAGTGCTAGGATTACAGGCGTGAGCCACTGTACCAGCCTCCTGCTTTCAATTATTTTGTGTATAATCAGAATAGAATTGTGGGATCACATGGTAATTTATTTTTAATTTTCTGAGATACTGCCATACTGTTTTTCATAGTGACTGTACCATTCTACATTACCATCAACAGTACACAGCGTTCCAATTTCCCCACATTATCACCAATACTTGCTATTTCTGTTTTTTTTTTTTTTTTTGAGGGGTTGGGGATAGTAGCCATCCTAGTGCTGTGAGGTGGTATCTCATTGTAGTTCCGATTTGCATTTCCCTAACGATTAATGATGTTTAGCATCTCTTCATGTGCTTATTCAAGCCCTTTGCCTATTATTTTTTTAAATTTAAGTTGATATGTAATATTTGTACATAGCTTTGGGATACCTGTGATATTTTGTTACATCCATAGAATATGTAATGATCAAGTAAGGATATTTAGGATGTCCCTCATCAGAAGCATTTATTATTTCTATGTGTTGAGAACATTTCAAGTCCTCACTTATTTTGAAATGTGTAATACATAGTTGCTAACTATAGTCACTCTACTATCAAACATTAGACATTATTCCTTCTAACTGATGTTTGTAACCATTAACCACCCCTCTTCACCCTCCTGCCCACACACTAACATCCTTCCTAATCTCTGTTAACTATTACTCCACTCTGTACCTCCATGAGATAAACCTTTTTGGTTCCCTTATATGAGTGAGTATATGGAGTATTTGTCTTTCTGTGTCTGACTTATTTCACTTAACGTAATGACCTTCAGTTCCATCCACATTACTGTAAATGACTGGGGTTGCATATATCTCTGATATATTGATTTTCTTTTTTTTTTGTTTTGTTTTTTTTGAGACAGACTCTAACACTGTCACCCAGGCTGGAGTGCAGTGGTGTGATCTTGGCTCACTGCAACCTCTACCTCCTGGGTTCAAGCGATTCTCCTGTCTCAGCCTTCCAAGTAGCTGGGATTATAGGCGTATGCCATTACACCTGGCTAATTTTTGTAGTAGAGATGGGGTTTCACAATGTTGGCCAGGCTGGTGTTGAACTCCTGACCTCAAGTGATCCATCCACCTCAGCCTCCCAAAGTGCTGGGATTACAAGAGTGATCCACTTCACCTGGCCAATTTTCTTTCTCTTGGATAGATACCCTGCAGTAGGATTGCTGGATCATATGATAGTTCTATTTTTAGTTTTTTGAGAAATCTCCAAACTATTCTCTATAATGACTGTACTAATTTACATTCCCACCAACAGTATGTAAGAGTCCCCTTTTCTCTGCATCCACACTAGAATCTGCCGTGTTTTGTCTTTTTGATAATAGCAATTCAGTAAGATGATATCTCATTGTAGTTTTAATTTGTATTTTCTTGGTGGTTAGTGATGTTGAGCATTTTTTATATACTTTTTAACCATTTGTATGTTGTACGTCTTCTTTTGAGAAATGTCTGTTCAGGTCTTTTGCCCATTTTTAAATCACATTTTTTTTTTCTTATGGAGCTTTTTGAGTATCTTGTATATTCTGGATACTAGTCCTTGTTGGACGAATATTTTGCAAATATTTTCTCCCATTAAACAGGTTGTCTTTTCACTCTGTGGATTGTTTCCTTTGCTGTGCTGAAGGTTTTTAGTTTACTATAGTCCCCTTCATCTATTTTTGTTTTTGTTGCCTGTGTTTTTGGAGTCTTAGTTATAAAAATCTTTGCCTACACAAATGTCATGGAGTGTTTTTCCCTACCTTTTCTTCTAGTTTCATAGTTTTGGGTCTTACATTTAAGTCTTTAATCTGTTGTGCATTGATTTTTGTATACTGTGAGAGATAGGGATCTAGTTTCATACTTCTGCATATGAATACTGTTTTTCCAGAACCATTTATTGAAGAGACTGTCCTTTCCCCAATACGTATTCTTGGTGCCTTTGTTGAAAATCACTTGGCTGTAAATCCATGAGTTTATTTCTGGATTCTCTATTCTTCTCCATTGTTCTATTTTTATACTAATACCATGCTGTTTTGTTTACTATAGCCTTTAATATATTTTCAGGTTAGGTAATGTATTACTTCCAGTTTTGTTCTTTTTGCTCAGGATTGCTTTGTCTATTTGGGACCCTATAACTTTTAGGATTTTTTTTTTCTATTTCTGTGAAAAATGTCATTGGTATTTTGGTAAGAATTGCATTGAGGGCTGGGTGTGGTGGCTCACGCCTGTAATCCCAGCACTTTGGGAGGCCAAGGCAGGTGGATCACAAGGTCAAGAGATCGAGACCATCCTGGTCAACATGGTGAAACCCCGTCTCTACTAAAAATACAAAAAAAAAAATTAGCTGGGCATGGTGGTGCATGCCTGTAATCCCAGCTACTCAAGAGGCTGAGGCAGGAGAATTGCCTGAACCCAGGAGGCGGAGGTTGCGGTGAGCTGAAACCACGCCATTGCACTCCAGCCTGGGTAACAAGCGAAACTCCATCTCAAAAAAAAAAAAAGAATTGCATTGAATCTGTTTTTTGGTATTTGCTTTTGGTATTATGGTCATTTTAACAATATTAATTATTCTAATCCATGAGCATGGGATAGATTTCCATTTGTTTGTGTCCTCTTCAATTTCTTTAATGGGTATTTTGTAGATTCTTTTGTAGAGGTCTTTCACCTCCTTGGTTAAATTTATTCCTAGGTGTGTTGTTTTTTGTAGCTATTTAAATGGGATTGCTTTCTTGACTTCTTTTTGATCACTGTTAGCGTATGGAGACACTGTTGATTTTTGTATGTTGGTTTTGTATACTGCAACTTGACTGACTTGTTTATCAGTTATAAGAGTTTTTTTATTTTTTATTTTTTTTATTGTACTATAGGTTCTGGGTACATGTGCAGATCATGCAGGATTGTTGCATAGGTACACACATGGCAATGGGGTTTACTGCCTCCATCCCCCAGTTATAAGAGTTTTTTGTGGAGTCTTTAAGCTTTTCTGGTTCTAAAATCAGGTCATGTGAATGAGTGACAATTTGAATTCCTGTTTTCCAGTTTGGATGTTTTTATTTCTTTCTCTTGACTGATGCTTTGGCTAGGATGTTGAATAAGTGGTGAAAGTGTGCATCCTTGTTTAGTTCCAATTATTACAGGAAAGGTTTCCAGTTTTCCCCCTTCAGTATGATGTTAGCTGTGGGTCTGTCATATATCCTTTGCCCATTTTTGAATCAGGCTGTTTGTGGTGTTTTTGGTTGTTGTTGCATAGGGTAGTACCTTGAGACTATGTAAATACCCTGTTCCTTATTTACCTTTTACCCACTAGTTTTAGCATCCTTTGTTGCTTCCCGGCTGAATTATTACAATTATGGCTGCCAAATGGTGATTTTCTAAGTTTATCATTTCTTATCAGTTGGCTTTCTACTTCATGAAAAAATTCCCCTCTCTCGATTTATTTATTCATGTATTTATTTATGACTTCCTGGACTTGTTTCCTATTTTTGCAATGGGTGCTAATCTATTACTAATATTTGTTTTGATACGCCAATGATTCTAGATTTGGCTAGTGGGATCCCTTTAAAGTTAGCTTCTGTGTCCTAGTAACGTGTGCTTATTATCTTTATAGCAGTTATGTACTTACTGGCAAAACAAGATTTTCAGGTTTATCTTGTACCTTTCTTGCCACTGCCCTAGAATAATCAAATAATCAACCATTTCTCTTAGAAGCTTTGTGGTTTTTTTTTTTTTTTTTTTTTTTTTTTGAGACGGAGTTTCGCTCTTGTTACCCAGCCTGGAGTGCAATGGCGCGATCTCGGCTCACGGCAACCTCTGCCTCCTGGATTCAGGCAATTCTCCTCCCTCAGACTCCTGAGTAGCTGGGATTACAGGCACGCGCCACCATGCCCAGCTAATTTTTTGTATTTTTAGTAGAGACGGGGTTTCACCATGTTGACCAGGATGGTCTCGATCTCTTGACCTTGTGATCCACCCGCCTCGGCATCCCAAAGTGCTGGGATTATAGGCATGAGCCACCGCGCCTGGCTTTTTTTTTTTTTTAATGGAGAATGATATTTAGAAAACAAGATCTGGGCACCAAGTGTGCTCCCAGGTCCTGTCAGTGGACCAAGAGTGAGTGCATACATGCATGTATATATAGAGTATATGCATATTTACATATCTGTTCATGTATATTAAACAACTGTTAATTAATACCCACACTTCCAATTGCAATCCCACACCAGAGGGTTTTTTTCCTTTTCATATTTGTATCATTGATAGTGGGAACCTGGGGCTTCCGTGATCCTCAATATGTATTCCTTATGTGATTAATGCCCCTGTATGTGGTCATTCTTCATTTGCCCTCTTCATCCCACCTGAGTTCTGACACTCCAATGCCAGGCTACATGAATGCCTGGTGAATGCCTTCTTCACCTTATGTTGGGCTGCCCATGGCAGCCCCCTTGCAGATGCCATCAACCCCCCCCCTTTAGTTATGATGCCTTGTGCCAGGTGCCACATGAATATGCTCCTTGGCCCACGTGGGCTCTGAAACTTCAAACTAGGCCACCACTGCCGCCTCTCGTGAGGGTGCCATTCTCGTCTCACTCAGTCTCTGATATCCCAAACCTGCTCTGTGACACAAACCTGTCCCATCTTGCTTAAGTTTGTCAATCTGTGCTGCCACATTCCTCCCCCATGAAGATGCCTATCTTTCCTGGCCTCTCTGAGTGGTTTTAGATTGAATTATTCAGGGCCAAGTATGCTAAAAAATGCCCGACAATGCATCAGACAGTCCCACACAATGAAGAATTGTCCCTCACCCAAGGCCAATAGTTTCCTTATTAAGAAGCCCTGACATGAAGACCTAGAAACAGAAAGGAAATATGGAGGGGAAATACGGCTGTGAGTCTCCAACACGATTTAAGGAAAGACAGGAAGCCAGAAACCCAGGTACTAGCAAGTCATTTTATCAGTTGTTCATTCAAGAAGAATGTGTTCATAATTTGCCAAATTTGTTAGCTCCAGGAAATCAGAGGTGAATGAACAGTGTGTCTACCTTTAAGGAGTGCACAGCCTAGTCACTGTGGGGAAAATGCTGTATTTCAACAGCGTTCAGAGGCAAGCAGTTGTAAAACATACTCTTATTTTGTAAACCAAGAAATAAAAACCCTTCCAATAGATCTGTAACATGATTTTTATCCCTTGGAGTGTTTGTTCTATGTTTGTGCTACTTAGGTTGTTTTTAGTTTTTTTGTTGTTGTTGTTCATTTGTTTTACAACTATAAACAATATAGTAACAACTTGGCTTAAATTAAAATGTGGGTGCACAACAGGTATCTTGCCTTGGCCTTCTTGCTCACTGCCATAGCCCTGGCACCTAACTTAGTGCCTGACTCAGAGTTGACCCTCATGCATATTTTTCAAATGAATGAATGAATGACTCTATTTGGGAAATACTTGTTCAAGTTTGTTTATAGAATAAACTTCTCAGACATGAAGTTATGCTCTCTTTCCCCAGCCATTCCTCTTGAAGTACCTTAAGCAAACTTCTACTGTGGAAATCAATACAGGCAGCCCTCTGTATCTGTTGGGTTTTGCTTTTGTGGATTTAACCAACCATGGGTTGAAAATATTCAGGAAAAAATCTTGTGTCTGTATTGAACACGTACAGACTTTAAAAATCTTGTCATTATTCCTTAAGTAATACAGTATAACAGCTATTTACATAGCATTTATATTGTATTAGGTATTATAAGTCATCTAGAGATGATTTAAAATAGCCGGGAAGATGTGCCTAAGTTATATGCAGATACTGCGCCATTTCATACAAGGAACTTGAGCATCCACAGATTTTGGTATCTGTGGGAAGTCCTGGGACCAATCCATTGAAGATATTGAGAGTGTGTAAGATTATATTCAAAAGAAGGAAGCTCAGCAAGAAGCAAATAATTTCTGAAATGAATTTCTCATAAAAGATTATGAATAGAAGGCACAAAGTAATGGAAAAAACAACACCCCCAACGACTTATTAAAATGTTTCTGTGATTTTTAAAAGTTATACATACATGTGTACACATACAATGAAAATTTGGAAAATAAAGTATGAAACTGAAAATCAAATCTGTTCATTGTTCTGTAGCCTAGATATAATCATGCTAATATTTTGGAAAATGTCCTCCTGGAGATAGAGATATAGCTATGGATACAGATATGGATATAAATATAGATAGAGTACAACTAGTTATTTTCCTACTGCCAGACATTTGTTACTTCCAATGTTTTGCAATTTAAAAAATCCTATAACAAATGTTTTTGAACCTAAATCTGTGACTAACTTGATAGCTATTTCCTTGAGAGATTCTTGTGCTAGAGTTGGTGAAATAAAGGAAACATTCTTAAGGCTATTGGTACATATTTCCAAATTGCCTTAGACAAAATGACAAATAAAGACCCGGACTTTAAATGATACACAAAAATTTAAAAAACAATTCAATGAATATAGGAATCATGTATTTTTTCTACTCTGAAAACAGTCATCCCTCAGTATTCAAAGGAGGATTGGTTCCAGGATCTTCTGTAGATACCAAAATCCAGAGATACTCAAGTCCCTTATATATAAAATGGGCTAGTATTTGCATATCACCTATGCACTTCCTCCTGTATACTTTAAATTATCTCTAGATTATGTACAGTACCTAATTCGGTGCCTACACATTATATCATTTCTGTGAATTCAACATAGTACCCAGCACGTGGCAAATTCAAGTTTTGCTTGTTAGAACTCTGTGAATTTATTTTTCCAATTTTTTGGATCCATGCTTAGTTGAATCCATGGAGGCAGAACCTGTGCATACAGAGTGCCCCTGTATACTGATCCTGTTCTTTTTCTCTTCTTCATCGTATTATTAAGAAATTCAAGTGCCAAAATTGGAGCTTAAGCACAGGCTCTATGCTGAGTCTAATTTGGACACATTTATATTCTCCTTTCCTTAAGACCTAGTTTTCTTTTTTTTTTTCCACCTTTGACTTTTTTGTAAGGACTAAGACCTAGTTTTCTATTTGTGTTTTTCCAAACAGAATGTATTTGTTGTAAGCCTTCTCAAACTCCTTGGTAAGGAAACATAAAAACACAAATGATGGTAGAATCTTGCTATTTCCATCCAGAAGTGCACTTGAATGAAACCTATCGTCTAGCAGGGAAAAATAACCTTGACTACCTAAGTTCGGCCTAGCCTTTGCAGAAGAGAATATGAAGCAACAATTACTATGGATAGCATTATACTGTTCTCGACCTGCACTAAATTGTCACTGCCTTCATCAAAGCGTCTTCCTCTCTTTCAAATCTCCCCATTTTTTTTCTTTTGCGGCAGATGCAGAATTGAACTCCCAAATAAATCTACCAGATTCTATCTCAATCCTCCCAGTTTTGGCCAAACACGATCTCTTAAATGTAGGCAACAATGATTAAATTTTATAGAATAAATTTTCTGGAATTTGTATGCTCAGATTGCTGATCTTATTCTGATCTCCTTCTTGGCATTCTTATAGGTCCTATGGATGACACATCTACATCCACACATACCTCTGCATATTTCCACCCATTCCTGCAACACACAGTCCAGCCGTGTGCCGCCATCCCCATCCCCCATCCCTCACGTAAATGCTTGTATTCACATGGATAAACATTTCCACTCACCTTGGAAATCCTGGTCCCTGGAGATTATTTCTGAAGTAATTGGATTTAAGGGTAAAGAGGCATCTTTTCTTAGAAAAATGAGAACAATTGCAGTGAGGGATAAATTGCCCCTTTCCACTCTAGTTCTGAGGCCCGTTCATATTCTAGAGTTTGGGTTCCCCCACCCCCAGTACCCCAAGCCATAGCCGTACATTGAGACATTGGCCCACATTTCAGGAAGGAGTGAGTATGCCAGAACTGAAGGCGGGGATGACATTAACATCTGTATATTCTTGTCTATGCAAAACATTATTATAGGTCTTCCAAGTCCTGTTAGTGGATATGTGTAGTTGAAAAACCTGTTTTTTTTTTTTTTCTCATCATAATGTTGAATTTTTGAAATAGGTTTAGACCACACAGGCAGACCTCTACCAACAAATAGGTTAAGATCCAGCAAGTGATTTCATCTGTTGGTTTGAGTTTTCCCACAAAGCACTGTCTTATGAATGTTTGCCCCCAGCTAGTGCCTGAAAGACTGCACACGTACACTAAGAAACAGTATAAAACAGTGCTGTGAATGAGTAAAACAGGAAAGGAATACATTTGAATAAGACTATATAGAGAGAAAGTTGATTTTTAAAAAAGATTTACTTGGAGAAAAGTGAAGAGTTAACTGGAGACAGTTATGGAGCTTCTCAAGAGAAGTCGGAGCGTTCAAAGGTTATTGACAAGGTTCTTTTATTCCTTTTGATCTGTTTTCATTTTGAATATTTAAAGCAACTGAGTCTTTTATGATGTCCAGTTTTACTTCAAAATGTACCTTACGTTTTCCTTGATATAGAAGGACTGCTATCCCTACACATATGCTTGCCGAGTGTGTTTAACATTTGCGTTATTAGTAGTTATGAGTAGTCTTAGTAGTATTTGGATTACCAATAAACCCAAAAAAGAGAAATGATGAGGAAGTTGGATTTCTAAAGTGAACTTACCAAAATGTAGTAGATAATTGAAATGGCTCTGGCGAGTACTGAAGAAGACTTCGTAGGAGGTAGGGGGCTAAGAAGATTTTGAGAGGAGAAAGGAGCAGAGGAAGACAGGGTTTGCCCATGATTCTGCTCAGGGGCATAAAACAGGTGGAGAAATGGCATTAGATGCTCGGTTCTATCTGCCATGTGTGCAACTGATGACACATGCCACAGTAGTAGGATTCACCAAGCCCAAGCACTCAAAAATGAAACCAACTTTAACTTTTCTACTATTGAACCTAAGATGACCTATTTTGACTAATGTCAGATAAACTTTTTCCCAGATGTTTTCAAATGTTCTCTGCCTACTCCAGTGATTTTTTAAGTCAAATTTAAGTATTAGTATCTCTATTTCCGTTTATTTCACAAATACTACTTAGGTTTTCTCTCTTTCCATTCTTTTTCCTACCCCACTGTCCCCTGCACACAGTGCCTGATGGATGGACTTTGTTTGTGATGGACCTTGGATGTGAGAGGGAATGGGTCTGGTGTGTGTGTGTGTGTGTGTGTGTGTGTGTATGATGGAGTTCACATGTGGAATGGCCTGGAGGGTATACTTCCTTCTAGTCTTATGTGTTTTTTGGCATGGGTGATGTGGGAGAAATTGCTAGCTGTTTATCAAGGTCAGTGTCTTTTACAGAAATAGAACTGATTTTTAGTTGGGCACATGTTCTCTTTGAATAAAGACAACAATTGCACTGTGGCAGAAGAAAGGTGTACACCTTCCAGGTTGTAGCCTTCTTTCTTCATTTCCTTAAGTTAGAATTCAGACATGCCGGTGACCCATCTTGGGACATGCAGATGTAAACAAGTACTCTAGGAATGGTGGTTCTGAGATAGAAGGCCTCCTGGACAGCCTCATGGGACAGAACTACTGTATCAGCCCTGGTCTGCCTATTCTGCATGTTTTGTGTGAGAGAAATAAATTTAGATTTGCTTAGGCCATTGTAAATTCAGGTCTTCATCACAGTAGCTGAACTTATACCCAAACCAGCACATGGTGGAAGGAGAGGAATCTAATCAATGTAATGGGATGTTACATATACAAGAAACTTGCTTAGTAGGTGCCACAAAAAGTTGATGAGTATTATGGATAGATATGGATGATAAGGAGGCTCCCAGAAGCAGCAATATTGTCTCTGTTAATGCTAAAGAAGTAACCAAGCCTTTAAAGGACATATTAAAAATAATAGTATTCCCGTGTAATGCAATACCCAGAAATGCACTGTGGATAAAAACAATTGTTTATCACTGAAACTCAGTAAAAAACTTAATGTATTCCCTAGAAGAAATGATTAAAACTCCATCCCAGTACTGTTTGGCTGACCTTAAGATCAACTTGATGTTTAGCATTTCATACTTGTAGAGTTTAGATTTTAAGGAGGAGGGATTAATGAACATGCTTACTGACTGATTAAAAGAATACATCATAAAACAGAGAATATTCTTTAGTTACAGAGAGACAGCAATATGTCTGTACTTCGCAAGTTCATAGACAGGGTTCAATGTAAAAAAAAAAAGCTGGAATCTTTTGGCATACAAACAATAAACACTCAAGATAGTCATCCAGCTAGATTTCCTGGCTCCCGGAGTTTGTGGAAATGACCAAGTGTCATTCAGTAAGTGTAGGAGATATGGGGAAACAGAGGTTATCAGAATTTCATCACGTCCTTGGGCTCAAACAGTAATTCTTACTGCTTCCGAGCACATTTAGATTGTAGGTACATTCTAGAAAGTTACATTCTTCAAAGGTGAAACACATCCTTTGCCTAGAGTGAATGTATTATTTAATTAACTGAGATCATTAAAGCCACCTACATCATGACAGATGTGAGGATTTTGGCCAGTGCCCTGGGATGGATTGGGGATGTGCTCAGCACCCTCCCACTCAGTATGCATCTGGAAGCTCTCCCTTTCTTTTAGCCCAGAGAGAGTCTGTGTCTGGGGAGGGGTGGGGAGTCTGTGTTGTCTGGGAAGCACCAGGATGCATATCAATCACTGTTCGGCGGGTAGCACAGTCACACGGACCCTTTATCCAATCACTATGCAGGCCTTCCCTGGGCCAGAAGGGAGAACTCTTTACAATACAGATGGTGCTATTAGTTTCAGTAAGAATGTTTGTGAAGTGCTCAACAGTTTACGAGTCCTCTAGGATATTTGTTTTTATTTTGCCAGGAACTTTATTTAGATGGCTGCTTTCGATCCTGGTGTTTGGACTTTCCAGCCACATCCTTCTAACTGACTAATCAATAAAGGTGTATGGAACTTGTCTCCTGGATCTATGGTAAAAATGGGCCTAGAAATGTCCCAACCTGGGAACCCACTGGCTCTTTACTGGTGATGGCTTCTGATACCACCACCATCCAGAACACCAAGGACCTCTCTTGATCCCACCGAGATCTCTTCACGAACGTTTCTCTGGACACATTTCCTCTCTACCCAGCTGGTTGTTTAAATTGGTCTTTTCATGTTAACACATTCAGATTTTAGAGAATACCCTGAGTATAGGCAGGTCACTTCATCTTTTTTTCCTTGTTGTTCATTTTATTTAGCTTTGGCTTAGCCCACTTATCAGACAACTGTGTGTTGTTAAAATAGTTCACTGCTCAGTTCTACCTTTACATCACATAACTTCACCAACCTATGGCTTTTAGTCATGGAAAAAACAAAGTTCTTTTTATCCATTGTGACTAGTTCTCTCCCTTAGAACCCGGACAGGCTGTACCTCCAGCAGCCTCTCAAGTCCCTTTGTTGAAAACAATTCAGGCTTACAACAGGCACTCTGAACTACTGCTTTTTCTCTGTTACTTAAAAGAATTTTGTAGCCCACTACCTTGACCATTCCCTCATTTTTTTATGGTGTCACTAGTTTGTAACAGTGTCTCCTTTATTCAGGATGCATGCCTCTCACTGAGTCTACAAATCACCCCCCTACATGTCTCTTATCAGTATATCTGCCTGTTCATGCATATGAGTAATCTGTTAATCAGCTTTTGCTTAATATTACTATGAACATTTCAACTTCAGGTTAATATTGTCTTACCCCTCTGCATGGAAACTGATAAAAATTCACATCTACTTCAGAGCTTACCGTCATCCCCAGCATTTTTCTTTTTTTTGCTTCTACCTTCCACATTGGTCCCTGTCCCACTCACCAGCCACAGAGGAGACGATGACAATGCTTCCATTGCTCTGCTTCAGCATGGGCAAGGCAGCCACAGTCAGGACCACATAACTGAGGAAGTTGACCTCCATGCTTTTGCGCACATGGTGAATGTCATCATGAAAAAAATTCAAAGAAGTGTTGGTGATGTGGTTGAGAATGAGCATGTCTAGTCCTCCTGCAAGAGATGGCTGTATTAAGAAACCATCTGGGGTTGATAATGTTTCCCTTCTCCCAGAAGCTCTTTGGTGATCCCGAGGGCAGAGTTCAAAGGAGGAGGAAAGAGAAATAGCCTCACCCATGAGCTTTCCTGCTTGGGCAACAAATTGCTCTGCGAAGGCCATGTCTTCCATGGTGCCAGCAATGTAGTGCGCTGAGGCTGCTCCAAGCTCCAGGCAGTGGGATACCACCTGCAGCAGAAATGGCATTGATCTTAGCTGTAGACTTTTGGGTGGTAATCTCTGAAATAATGGGGGGCTTAAATGAGAGACTGCTCACAGCCCTGTTTAGATAAGAAATGGTAAGTATGTTTGTGTGTTGCTGAATGTAACCCTCGTGATCATCGTCCTCTGTCTGAAATATTTTCTGGAACATGGTGGGGTTTAAATGCATAAATCATCACAGTACTGGAGTTTAAGTTCATGATTTATGCTCGTGGCTTCTGTGAATAGGTATTTCTAAAAGAATTATGAGTATAGATGCTAGTTACTCTGTGGGTAGCTCTAGGTTTGTGAATATTTTTACATCCTTGGGTTTATGAGTCCATGAGATGGCATGTGTCTGGGAGTCTGCATGGGTATGAGGATATGTCTTCATGAGGAGGTACTGGGAATTTAGTTTCTGAAAACATCTCTATGTATCTGTAGTTCCATGTGTAAATATGTGTGACTAGGCATGTCTGTGAGCATATACAGCTCAAGGACTCTGTGGCAGATTGCACACACACACACACACACACGTACACACACGTATATGAATTAATGCTTAAATGTATACTTTTATATTCCTGTGGGTTTTTTGGTGTTTGACTCTATATATGAGAGTGCAAAATTAAGTGTGTGTGTGTGTGTGCATCTGCATCTGTGCATAGATGTGAAGATATGCTAGCTTCTGGGTATATGTGAGCATACATAAGAACACATCTAGGCATGGGTGAGTACATGTATCTGTGGGCATAGAACCCTCACCTTCTGTAGAGTTTCTTTTGACCTCGCTGTCACCACCACATGGGCTCCCATCTTCGCCAGATGATGAGCTATTTCTCTTCCAATCCCTTTGCTGGCCCCTGTGACAATCACTTTCTTTCCTTGGAGCATCTCTGGGGAACCCCAAAAGGAAGTGAGGACCATACCCAAGCTGGCAGCAATATTCCTTCTCTCTCCCTGGATATAGGCAGGCTTATCTCAATTTGCAACTTAAAAGGTTATGAGCCCAGATCGGTTTGTTACAAACTGCATAAATCATTGTAAGAACAGGCCAGGTCTTTCATAAACATGGTCTGAAGTGGGGGTTTGCCCTGGTTGCTTAAAACAAGCCTCCCTGCTGTCATTTCTGAAAAGCTTCATGGCAAGAGATCATAGGATGAAGGCAGAAGAGTCATGGTAGAGTTCCAGACATTTCTGGACTCTTTCAATTTTGCTCAATTGAAAGAATATTTAATAAGGAATCAAAACACATGTGTTCATAGAAATTCCAGGGATTTTCCCTCATTTCTATGTAGTCATCATCTCCAGAGGTGGTTTTTTTTTTTTTCATTCACTTATCAATCTCTTCAAAGAGCCCAATTAGCTGGCTGAGTTGTGAATTTGGGTATTACTCTCATTTTTGTAGAAGACTTGAAATTACTTCCCATTAAGGGTGCCAAATAAAGCATGGACTATTTGGCAAGATTTTGGCTACATGATTACTCTCCCTACACAGTCCCCCCCTGCCCACACCCTGTAGCTGGAAGACACAAAATTATCATCTCACTTCAGGTTTCCCTCTTTTTCACCAACTTTGAAGATCAAGAATACTTCTTGATCCTCAGGAACACTCAAGCACCCCTGTGTTTCTTCAACCTAGTACTCCAAAACGAGACACATGGGTACTTACCTGGTCTGAATTCCTCATATGCAGAATAGTAGTAGTAGGCCATGAAGAGCCCCAGAATGGGGAGGAGATGTTTTTTCATAAAAGCCATCCGACAGGGAGCTGGCCTGAAGACTCCTGTAGGACACACAGAGAGAACCTACAGAGCTTTCTACAACCTCCTAAGCAGGCGGCAGCCTCTGAATTGTGACATCAGGGACGGGGGAGGCTGGAGTAGTCTCAGGCAGTGCTAGCCAATTTCCCTGTCAGAGCAGCGATTGGCTTTGGGTGGGATCCCATTCGTCCCTGGCAGCCTGTGTGGTGGATTTCATAATGGACAATGTTTACTCCATTTCATTGAGCAAGAGGAGACTTCCAGATGGCCAAGCTCATGACTGTACAGGACTGGATTCCTGAGCATCCCTACCCGAGTCCATCTTACTCCTAATACCGTTTACGCCAGGGATCAATGATCTTTCAAAAGTGGTTTGTCAAAGACAGAGAGAGAGGAGTGCATATAGGGCTTCTGGGGGGAAATGCGAGTAAGAGCAAAGAGAGCCAAACTCAAGCCAGATCTCACTCTCAGTGCCCCCACTCCCCCACCCAGTCAGAAGCAATTAAAAATAACAGCACAAAACAACAAAATAAGCTGAAGAAAAAAAGTGTGCATATCTTGGGGAAAAATAATGAAAGCAAACAAGCTCTATTAGCCCCACACTCAAGTTCAATGAAAAAGTATTACAACATCAAAGGAGAAATTGCAAGCCAGCCAGAAACCCAGATGGCGGGAAATCCAAGACTGATTCAAGACTCTAAGGCAAGTGCAATGGATCGTACACTTATTACTTTAATGGAGAATAAGGAAGAAATAATGAATGATAAGAAAGGCACTGAACTATTAAACTGGGTCTTGTAAATGCTGTAGAGGAACAAGAAACACGGAGAGAATGCTAGGGAGAGGTGACCTGATGTATAAGAAAAAAAAAAAAAAAACCTAGCACTAGGAAGTGAAACTAGATGGGGAGGTCCACATCCCAGCTAAAAATAGATCTAGTAATAGTAAAAGGACCAGGGTGGTGAGAAATCTCTAGCAATTTAGAATTTATTGTCAGGGAAATATAAAAATAACCATCTCAGTATGTCCATAGCACAAATTAATTAAGGAACAATCCTCAAAGAAATAATTTAAGATGTATCATTGTTAAGTTCTTCAATTCAAACCCAACCAATCATCATGGAAATTACCCCATCACAATGCAATCCTGAGTTCTGTAAGTTATCAATAGAGCCGGGAAAAAAAATTAAATGTGATGATAAGTATCTCCCTTTGGAGAAGGGACAGGAGTTGGGAGTAGGAGGGGACAGAATTTACACAAGGTTAAGGGAAATTAACTTATGATTCCAAGTGCAGTATCTGGAAACACTCATCAAATTTTCACTTTAGACTAAGAGAAAATAATTTAAGACCCAGAGGAGATGAAACAATTTGTCAACAAACGACCACAGCTGTGAGGGTCACTTGTGAAAAATAATGGAGATTTGAGAGAAGTTAAGGGCTAGATAGAGCTCGAGGTCTATGAAGGACAAAAAGAGAAAGAAGATAAAATTCCAGTAAAAATTAGGTTACATGCCTTTAGAACTGCAAGATACATTTGTATAATTTTACAAAGATATTTATGATACCAAGATATATTACAGACTAGACTCCATTTTCATCCCTAGAGGGAAAGAAGTGCCAGCCAGAACCCAGATAAGGTTTATTTTCTTAATCCTATATTATTAATAGTAAAAATTATATGAAACAATGAAAAGTTACTTTGAAATATGATGATGCTGAATAGAAAGATGAGCAGACTAGGGACGTTTATTGTCTGACATAAAAAAGAAAGAATATTTAAAGTCCATTAAGAAAACATAAATTTAAAGAAAGCAAAAATAACAATGAGTAAGATAAACTGCAGAGTAATAGAACACAAAGCAAATGCATTAACAATTGCTGATTGTTGGCTCCATTAAAAAATGAAGTCCAACATTGTGTGGCCTCAAAAGACACATTTAAACCCAAAGACACAAACAGATTAATAATTAGATGACCTAATAGCTATGATGCTAGAAAATAAGGATATGGCAAAAGCATCCAATAAAGGGATTTTCATGGGATTAGATTAAATAATTGCTGTATAAAATGCATTGCTGAGAAACAAGGACACTGTGTAATGGTAGATGATACATTAAATCTCAGCAGTTCTGAAATTTTTGGTCTCAGGACCCTTGTATACTCTTAATAATTTCCAAGAACCTCAAAGAACTTTTGCCTGTGTAGGTTTTACCTATTGATATTGCTATATCAATTGATGCATTAGAAATTCAGACTGAGGATTTTTTTCTAAAACTCAAAAATACGTAAGCATACATTCCATTAGCAGTCAGGGCAGTGGCATTAGCATACCTCCTGTAGCCTCTGGAAAAGTCAGTTAATATCTTAGTATAATTATGAAAATAGTTTTGACCTTTCGGCCCTTCAAGAGAGTCTCAGAGACCCGTGGGGACCACACTTTGACCATATTATATAATAAATAGCAAATCCACTTTGTGTCCATATTTACATGGCTCTCATTAGCTTGTAAACTCCTGGAGGACATGGATTATGTCTTTTTCATCTTCATCTCTTTCCATTTCCCACTAGCCCTGCTCCAAAATAGGCATTCAATAAACTTGCTGTTTCAGTGTTTCTGAGATACTGCAGCAATGAGAAAATTGCTGTCTTCCTGGAGCCTAGTTTAATCTGGGGAAATCACTGGGATTCAGCATTCTGATCAGAACAGATCAATCCCATCTCCCAAATCTTCTTTCTGGGGTCCTCGACAAAGTTTTAAAACATAGTTAAGACAAAATTAAATACAACTGTTTCAGCTGGCATTTGTTTCAAGACAAGTTTTCCCTGATCGAATTAAAGTACCACAGCAAGGGAGCGAGCTGTTCACTCCACTCCTGGTGCCCCTCCTTTGTAATCCACTGACCATTTACATTCTAGAGCAGACTTTTGGCAGATACCTGGCAGTTTTCAAACACCTGTACAGAATGGGCTCCTCAACGCTGGAGGTGAGTATTAGAGCCCAGCCATGAATTTGCTCTGATTTGATAATTCCCACTGGAATAAATGGAATCAAGTGCAAGCAACAAAGTGAGCAGAACATAGGGGCTGAATGAACAAGAACGGGACTATGACGAATGAGCCAGATCAGGGAAGACTGATAGGAGATGGCAAAAATGTGAGGAGGAGCAGCCAGAGGGGAATTCCTTTACATTTGGCATACAATATAGGTGGTGAAGAAACACCTGTCATTTAGAAGGTGGCAGCTGTAATGGTTTTCATGATTGTTTTGTAGCTTTGTTAAGCAAGTGATCTATTTCGAAAATGAATCTTGTTGGGGAGACCGTGGGCAAACCTCAGAGTAAAAAGTAGAACACTTTGTGTTCAGAGGTTCGGCCTTTCCTGGGAGAATTAATGCTGCAACGTTGAAACAGGAGAGGATCTTAGCATTATATGAGAAATAATATGGTTTGACTGTGTCCTCACCCAAATCTCAACTTGAATTGTATCTCCCAGAATTCCCATCTGTTGTGGGAGAGACCCAGTGAGAGGTAATTGAATCATGGGGGGCTGGTCTTTCCTGTGCTGTAGCTGATGGGTTTATCAGGGGTTTTGGCTTTTGCTTCTTCCTCATTTTTCTCTTGCCACTGCTAAGTAAGAAGTGCCTTTCACCTCCTGCCATGATTCTGATGCCTGCCCAGCGACGTGGAACTGTAAGTTTAATTAAATCTCTCTTTGTTCCCAGTTTTGGGTATGTCTTTATCAGCAGTGTTAAAATGAACTAATACAGTAAATTGGTACCAGCAGAGTGGGCTGTTGCTGAAAAGATACCTGAAAATGTGAAAGCGATTTTGGAACTGGGTAACAGGCAGAAGTTGGAAGGGTTTCGAGGGCTCAGTAGAAGACGAAAATATCAGAAAGTTTGGAGCCTCCTAGAGGCTTGTTGAATGGCTTTGACAAAAGTGCTGATAGTGATATGAACAATATGGTCCAGGCTGAGGTAATCTCATATGAAGATGAAGAGCTTGTTGGGAACTTGTCTCTTGTTATGTTTTAGCAAAGAGACTGGTGGCATTTTGCCCCTGCCCTAGAGATTTGTGGAACTTCGAACTTAAGAGAGATGATTTGGGGTATCTGGCAAAAGATATTTCTAAGTAGCAAAGCGTTCAAGATGTGACTTGGGTGCTGTTAAAAGCATTTTGTTTTAAAATGGAAACAGCATAAAAGTCTGGAAAAGTTGCTGCCTGATAATGTAAAAAAGAAAGAAAGAAAGAAAGAAAAACATTTTTGAGGAGAAATTCAAGCCAGCTGCAGAAATTTGCATATATAGCCAGAAGCCTAATGTTAATCCCTAAAACCATGGGGAAAATGTCTCCAGGCCATGTCAGAGACCTTCACAGCAGCCCTTCCCATCACAGGCTTGGAGGCCCAGGAGGAAAAAGTGGTTTTGTGGGCTGGGCCCAGGGACTTGTGCACAGCCAAGGGACTTGGTACCCTGTGTCTCAGCTGCTCCAGCTGTGGCTGAAAGGAGCCAGCATAGAGCTTGAGCTGTGGCTTCAGAGGGTGGAAGCCCCAAGCCTTGGCAGCTTCCATGTGGTGTTGAGCCTGTAGGCGCACAGAAATCAAGAACTGAGGTTTGGGAGCCTCTGCCTAAATTTCAGAAGATGTAGGAAATGCCTGGATACCCAGGCAAAAGTTTGCTGCAGGGGTGGGGCCGTCATGGAGAACCTCCACTATGGCAGTGCAGAAGGGAAATGTGGGGTCAGATCCCCCACACAGAGTCCCTACTGGGACACCACCTAGTGGAGCTGTGAGGCCAATGTCCTCCAGACCCCAGAATGATAGATCTACCAACAGCTTGCACTGTGTGCCTGGAAAGCCAGAGACACTCAATACCAGCCCGTGAAAGGAGCCAGGAGGGAGGCTGTACCATGCAAAGCCATGGGGGCAGAGCTGCCCAAGACCATGGGAACCCACCTTTTGCATCAGTGTGTCCTGGATATGAGACCTGGAGTCAAAGGAGAACACTTTGGAGCCTTAAAATTTGACCGTCCCACTGAATTTCAGATGTGCATGGGCCCTGTAATCCCTTTGTTTTGGCCAGTTTCTTTTATTTGGAACAGCTGTGTTTACCCAATACCTGTACCCGCATTGTATCAAGGAAGTAGCTAGCTTGCTTTTGATTTTACAGGCTCACAGGCAGAAGGGAGTTGCCTTGTCTCAGATGAGACTTTTGGACTGTGGACTTTTGGGTTAATACTCAAATGAGTTAAGACTCGGGGGTACTGTTGGGAAGGCATGATTGGTTTTGAAATGTGAGGACATGAGATTTGAAGGGGCCAGGGCAAGAATGATATGGTTTGGCTGTGTCCCCACCCAAATCTCAACTTAAATTGTATCTCCCAGAATTCCCACATGTTGTGGGAGGTACCCCGAGGAGGCAATTGAATAATGGGGGCCATCTTTCCCTGCTATTCTCATGATCTGATGATTTATCAGGGGTTTCTGCTTTTGCTTCTTTCTCATTTTCTCTTGCTGCTGCATGTAAGAAGTGCCTTTTGCCTACTTTCATGATTCTGAGGCCTCCCCAGCCACGTGGAAATATAATCCAATTAAACCTCTTTTCGTTCTCAGTTTTGGGTATGTCTTTATCAGCAGTGTAAAAATGAACTAAAACAGAAATGCATAAAAGTCTCCCTTTCTTGCCACCACCACCTCCATTCTCACCCCAGTTCCTCAGGTCTAATTTTAGGAACTCACAGCTGCCAAGATCTTTTCCCTGCTATAGAAATAACTATCATTTTATGCAATTTTGTTCAATAACAGACTCCTTCCCTTCCTCCTGTTCTCCTCCCTCCTCTGTATGTCTAACGAGGGGGAAAGTTCTCATTTGTCAATCCTTCTGCATGTCAATCTCATTGGACAGATTTATTCTATTTTTTACCCAGTGGAATCTTGCATCTGGGAGAATGAAGTAGGCATGGGATAAATTGCTCTCTGTGTGCTGTACCATTCATGCCTGCCATGTATAGCTTATGGTAGGGGACTGATGGGGTAGAATACCTGAAATATATTTGCCTGGGAGAGCCAAAGGCCTTCTAGGAAAGAAGAGACCCTCATGAGGTCATGAGCATGGTCTGATCCCTGCCCCCAGTGGAGATGGAGATGAAAACCATTCTTTTTGTAATGAAAAAATTTCTGTTGACTTTATGTTTTAAGGGCATGATCTAAGTAGCAGTTCTAAGCATGTTGTAGTTTTTCAGGTTTTCCCTCTGGCCTAGCTCCTGTGGATTCACACCTGAGCATAGAAGAGATAGGGGCTATGTAATAACTAAACAAAGTGATTCCATGGATGGTTTGTTGAAATATTGGCAGCACGGGAAGCAGTGGGAGAGCCCCGCACAGCTGAGAGGACTGACTTCAGCACAGCTACCGCAGGGCTTTGGCCCGTCTTGTGTTTTTTCTTGGTTGGTCAGCCCAACTTTCAATAAGCACACTAGGGTGGCACCACAGCTTCAGCCAGGTGTGCATCTCAGGGTTCCAGGGATGTCAGCGTTAGAAGGAAGTCAATTCCCCCTGGTGGGACACAGGGTTGCCAAATTTAGCAAATAGAAATTCAGAATGCCCATCTGAATTTCAGGTAAATGACAGATAGTTATTTTAAGGATGTCTGTCAGTCAGTCTGTCTGTATCTATCAATCAATCAATCATCTAATCTACCTAACCTCTATCTAAGCTGTCTACCTATTAAGATGGGATAAACTATTGAAAGAAATATACCTAAACTATTGAAGGGAAAATGTCTTGAAAGGAACATATTTATACTAAAACATGGATTCTAGCCAGGTGTGGTGGCTCATGCCTGTAATCCTAGTCACTGTGGAGGCCAAGGTGAGAGGATCACTTGGCCAGGAGTTTGAGACCAGCTTGGGAAACATAGCAAGACCCCTGTCTCCGAAAAAAAAAAAAAAAAGAACGAAAGAAAAAAATGAAACTGTTATTCATTCATTGTTTATCTGAAATTTGGATTTAATTGGGTGTCTTGTATTTAATTTGAAAAGCTTAGAAGTGGCATAGGGCTTTGAGAACTTGAGAAATAGTCAGGTATGGACAGAACATTCTGGACCATGGCTACTGATAGCCATCTGGTCTACCTTTACCAAAATGGAGCCCAGCAGCCTGGCCACAAACAGTCAAAAAACCCTAAGTAGCATAGCAAAGAATGTTGTACAAACTAGCCCTCCCCTCCCCTCACACACTCTTGAACCCAACTCAGTCCTCACTCTTATTCTTCATGCTGAGCTATGCCCAGCAGTGTAATTGAGCTCCCCCATAACCAGCTGGATTTTTCTCCCATGCTTTTTTTCTGTTTGATCCTTCTCATTAAGTATCACTTGCCACTTTAGCCTCTCCTTCTAGCACCACATGGTAGCTGGGTGGAGGAATCATCTATGAGCAATTATTTAGTTAGGTATTTACTGTTGAACAGATACTATGAATAAAAACACCAGTGAAATGCTCTCCATGTGCTAGAAGAAGATGAAGTGGAAATAAATGAAATGTGTAAGATGCTACGAGTGCGCTGATGGAAGTTTGTAGTACGGGCATAAGGAAGGGAGTAGCCCATTCTACATGTGGGACAGGCAAGCAGGAGCTGCTTCCAGGAAGTGGTTCACCTTAATCCTGTTAAAATTTGGGCAGATATGCTCCAGGAAATGAAGAATGATAAGAGTGAGCATTGAGTTGGGTTCAGGAGTATGTGGGGAGAGGGGAGGGCTAGTTTGTGGAACATTCTTTGCATAGGAAACTGTGGGAAAATAGAAAGAGGTGCTAAAGAGAAATGCATGTTTGGGAAACTATGAACAGTTCCATATGGCTGGGTAACTGAATTTTACAAGGTAGGATTACACAGTGAGAAGCCTGGAGAAGCAAGCAGAGGCACATCTTTGAGGGCCTTTAGTATCCACTGTTAGTCTGTAGCTCTGGTTATTTGTTCTCAAGTCATGAACCCTCTGCCCTCTGTGGCCTCTTCATCCCCACCCCAGAACTCTGCCTATTCACTGGCACTTTGTATCTCCTCATTGCATTATGCAAAAAAATGTGAATCTTCTGCACTCTTTTGGCTCTTCAATCTGGCCCCATGCCCTCTATAAACACCTCATTCTCTCTGCCAGGATGTGCTGGATATGGCCTTGACCTTGAGGGCTTGCAACCCCACAGAGCTGTGCCCAGCAATGTTACTGAGCTCCCCCATAACCAGCTGGATTTTTCTACCAGGCTTTTTTTCTCTTTGATCCTTCTCATTAAGTATCACTTGCCATTTTAACCC